>NW_009916742.1:43493-71908 GCF_000696875.1 Nestor notabilis | reverse complement strand
CTAACTATTCTATGATTCTATGATTTTATTAGAAACCACACAGCTGAATATGCATATATGGTGTCAAAGGTAATGCAGAGTTTTTTCAGGTATCTTCAAGTTGTTTCATGACTAGAACATTTACTGGAATTCTCCAATTACTCAGATTTTGTACCAATAGACATGTAAGTACTTTAAGACTATTTCTCTACATGAGTTGTGCATGATTTTCAAGTAACCATTATACTAATGTCCCTAAAACATACATTTCAGATCTCTTATTGCTCACTGAATAAAGAAAAAAAGTTGCTCTTGATTTTGCAAGTGTTTCTGTAGCAGTTTTGTAGATATACAGGTCAGCATATATTACACACAAAGACTATCTTCATCTTAGGCCTTGAAAAGTAGTGTATGCTAATTCCCAAGTAAGTGAATTCATCCTAAGTTTGATACATCCCCAAATAAAAAAAATTTTATTTTCCCTCTTTCAAGCCAACTTTAGAGCAACATGTAACTGCAGTTGCTTCAATACTTAATTAAGCATTAGATTGAAAAGGGAAGGAAAACAGATCTAAGGACACCATACTCTTATTCGACACTTTGAATAGATGAGTGTAAAATTTAAAGAATTTACAGCAAAAGACCACTATCAGAGTAAAGCAGAAACATAAAAATATACAAGTCTATCTGAGTTGTGTTGATAAAGGAACTCGAGGAATGTGCATTATGTCATGACAACTGACGGCTTTAACTAGACAGGAAAACGCAAGGACTTTTCTCTGATAATAGTTGGTGCATTGATAGACTTTATTGACCTTATCTAAAGAATAATAAATGCTTCAGTTCCTCAGTTTGTCCTTATTACTTTTTCAGGTTGATTTTTTTATTTCCTTTTCCTTTTTAGTGACAGATTCCTCAGCCAGGTAAGTTAAAAAAAAAAAACAAAAACACACACACACAAAAAACAACCAGACATGCAGCCTTTCAAATTGCACTAAAGGGTTGACTGAGACAACTGGCAGCATGACACCTTCTAAGTGCTCTTGGTTTAAAGTATGGGTTAAGAAAGGCCAGACACTTTATAAGGCTTTGTGAAGTGATGACTCTGTTAGAACTGATGCTAAGGGGATGCAGAGCAGTTACTCTTGTCAAGATGAAACCCCACTGTACAAAAAACACCAAAGAAATAGGTATGTGCAAACCTCAGGGTTATAAAGTCTGGACAGGTGAATACCCTTCCTTAACACCTCACCTCTAGCACACAGCCTAGGTGCTTCCCACTCAAAACACACTATTTTGTACAGTAACGAGCAGCAGAAGCTTTATATAGGAAACAAACTTTCTAGAAATTCCAAGTTAACTTGGGAATTAAATAAATGTGGTTGTCCTACAAATAGCCCCTTCAAGTTGGTTTGATTGTTCAACAATTGATCAAGATCTCATACAAAATGTCAGACCAAAACCCTTTTGCTTTCTCTAAGTCCTAACATGCTGAGGTTTTTAGGCCAAATTCCAAAGGACACTGTGACAATCATGCTGTCTTCAGGAAAGACAAATACTTACTGATGATTTCACTACCTTTACTGCATATAAAATAGTAAGGGACTGGATGTTCTCTGGAATATGTACTTCTATTTTTTATTTTCTAAATAATTGATCTCCTCTGGTGAATAAACAAAAATACTTTGAAGTAATTTAAAAAATATTATTTATTAACACGTTCCTTTGAATCAATTGCATAAGAGGCCACAACATGAAACAAATGCAGATATTAAAACACATCATAGGCTTCATGTGTTAGCCTAATTCGGTTTCTTTGTTTACAAAATAAACATCAATATAAATATTTAATACCATAGCTGCACTAAGAAAAAGGACAAACTATTATTACTGTGAGAATGCTGAGTACAGTGGAAACTGTCTTTTAAATTACAACTTTCTCTTAGCCTGGGCTGCAGCCTTTTTTCATAAAGGAAAAAGTCATAGAGCATTAATAGCAAATATCCATCAGGAAATAAAATCTAAAAGCAACTCAGAGAAGCATATTGCTCTGAGAAAGATGGTTTTGCATTTGTGCTATGTTTATAATAAGCTCAATACCAATATCTTGAAAATAACAGTAAATATTTAACCTAAGGAATATTTCATATGATTGCAATAAATGTTTAATACAATGTAACTTTACAGTACTTCAGAAACATATTGCTGCAAATATTTATCTCAAATTTTAATTAAATACATGTATAATCCATGAAATAAAATACCTTACAGCCTTGATTCAGCAAGCTGCTCTGCAGAAATGCAGAGACATGTCCTCACGCAGCTGTTCTCTGGGTCAGAGCCCAAGACTGTATATTTGAACTCCCAACCCTTGCCCTGCCTACAGATCTATCAGTGTCAGAACTATCCCTCTTTTTTAACTTCTCATATACAAATTCACTTACTAACAAAATCAGAGTCCAAGGAACACAATGCTCTACAGACTTAGGACCATAACCTTTGTCTAGCAGTTCTTGCAGTTAGATGATACCTTCTGCTCCCATAGCCAACCAAAATGGAATCATAATTGCATTAGCCTCAGGAGACATCCTCCTTCTGGAATGCTTCCAGTATGCTGAATATCCAGCCTTCCTTTCCAAGGTTTCACTATATAAGAAACAAACTAAACATCCCTTCTTCTGCTGGTACAGGAGTAAATTTAATTTCATTCACTGTACTGGAAAGAATAGAGGGTACATTGAAATGAGAGAAAGGCTACTACAAATGTTTGTAGGCCAATGTGAGGAAAAGTTTCTAGTTAATAATCTCTGTATGGCTTTGCATGAGCATGTAGTTTCCAGTCCTGTAAAATTTCTGACCATCTTGTGCATCTCTCTAGTACATCCTCGCATCCTGAGGTCGTCTAAACTCACCTGTTTTCCCCAGATTGGGTAAGTTAGTAGAAGTCCTATAGGTCAGCCTTATATTTACTTATTTTTGTCTGGAATGCCATTGTTTTTTTAAAACCACAAGCGAGGGATTATTTTTCTACAGATTTTTTTTCTGATTCTAAAACACTTCTAAAAACTTCTGAAACACTTTCCAGTAGTCCACTATTGCTGGAGGTCTGGAATGAAACGGTGGTAGGACACCACTCTGTCACATAGATCAGTGCAGCTTGCTTTAAAAGGAATCGTTTGTTTGCTAGTTCAACCACTGAACATCAGGACAATAATTAAAAAATGCTGCTTAAATGCTGTTGTAGAAATAGATCCTATATTTCCAGAAAAAGTATGTTAGCAAAGCAATGAACATTTCCTTCTTTATGTAAGTAATAGCGCAGTAGTCTGTGATCTTTTTGACCTTTGTTGGAACGATTTTCGGTGTAAAAAGCGTGTTTTTGGGGAAGAGGGAGAATTAGGAAAAATTAAGCAGGGAAGAAATTATCTGCAGTTTGAGTCTGTTTTCTGCTTTCTTTCTTGGAATCTATAACTCCATTTCTTGTTTCTGTTTTTGTGGAACTGGATATGAAAACAAGCAAAGAAGCAAAATATTGGTGGTTTATGTTTTCATCCATTTTCTTTAAGTCCCCTTTTTTATTAGATTAACATTTGCAAATCTTTGTTACTCCTTTTGCTCTTTTTAATGCTGGAAAGAAGACACAGTGATTGAAAACTTGAAAATATAGGACTAATTCTCTTCATTTGACATCTCTTGTAGTGCTGCGACTATAATTTTTTTTCTTCTAAATTGCTTCTGCTTAGTGTAGAAATAGGCCCTCAGATGGAATAGAATTGACATATTATAGTAGTAAAAGATTTCTGATGCCACAAGAATACTGCAGAAGACAGTAGTCAGATTAATAAAAGTGGGCAAAGGTTATGATGAAATAGTAATAATTGATAGAGCATCTTATTTTCCTGGATTCCTCATGTAATATAGTTAATGATTGTTATCTAACCAGAGACAGTCAGGAATGGGTAGTGAGTCATGTAATTAGTGTATTTGAATGTCTGCATAAGTTCACAAGTTAAGTAAACATGCTCAGCCAACCCATGAAGCTGGCCATCAGCACCCTTTGTTTGCGCTGAAGAAATACAGTACCAGGGACCATTAGCAACAAGTGCCCCAGATCCTGTAAACAGTAATCATCAGAGCAATTTTCTAGTGAGCTCACCTAAGTGTGCCAAGAAGAGGAGAACGGGTTCTTTTACAGTTTTATGAAGCTGCAGGCTTGCACTGATTTCAGTGTGTTTTGGATGAAACTTCAGGACTCCACATATGGAAAGTGAATGATGTTGTAAGAAAAATAATGGAGATGTTTAAAGGAAGACCATCTGCATGTTTTGTGACTAGTAAGTAGAGGTGATCCTTGCTTCCTTTTTCTTCAGCTGTAAACATAGCTGAGCATGTTGTCAGACAGGTAATGTGGTGCCAGAGCTGTCATTCTAGCATCTGAGCTACAATTCATGTGGTCTGAAAATAAGCTTAAGCAAAAAATCCAAAGAATAGTTTTCAGTCTTTAAGGCTTTACATGACAACACTACATTCTGCTCTCATTGAAATAAACTGATTTTTTTAAAGCTGATTTTGGCGGGACAAACTCACATGTTAGGGATCTGCATGGTCACTGGACAGACCATAGCCTCTCCCAGCATTTCCTTGCACGAACAGCCTCTCTCTGTTTCTCAGGCTCCTGTTTGCTATCCTTTATAATCCGCACTGAAAGATACCTACCCATCAAAGTTCCTTTCAAACCGATGACTATTTTGAAGCACCCCATCCTGAAAGGACCATCCTCTATAATTGCTTTTCAATCTGCACCATTTATTAGTTGCCCATTTGAGCAATTGTCAACAAACGCATGCTACAAGTAAAGGTATTTCTGAAGCCATATTTTTGATGGTGCTGAATAGGGAGCCCTTAAAAAAGTCTGTGTTATGTGATGTGCTTAGTGAAGAATCAAGTATTAAGAGAGACAGCAGGACACTGTATGCAAAGAAAAGATTTGCATCACAGCTTGATAAACCTGAATGTTTCTCAGGTTGAAAAATAACATTGATGCAGCTTGGGCCATTAGTTATTCCGTGCTGAGCTCTGTACTCCTTTTGTGTGGAATACTTTGACAAAAAGGTTCTTTTCTTTTCAGCTGCACAATATTTGTCATAACAGAATAGGATGTTGTGAAACTGAAAAATAACACTATCAGATTAATAATTTTTAAAAGGGTCCTTTTACTCATTGTATAAAATGATAACCTTTGAAAATGTAACAATGAAGGTAAGTAAATGGATTTTTAGAAGGCAAAATTGGTTTAGATTTTTTCAGATGAACCAGTGATCTGTTGTTATGTCCTGTAGTTTAGTGCTTCTGCCCCTCAACAGACGTTTTTGTCCTCCAGCTTGGCTCAGTGGTTGTATTGGTATGTTACAGTAGACTTCTCTGCAAATCCACCCTTTCTTAGTCCACTTTTCAGAGTGACCTTATGCTTTCTCTCTGTTGCTTATGAGACTGGCATTTTCCAAACTACAGTGCATGGTGATAAGGCATGAAACGAGTCACCATTATACCTGCAGTATCAAACCAACGCTAAATGCAGTTGGAAAGAAGTGACATTCATTATTGTGAGGATTAGAGGAGGCATATTCATAAGAAAAGTGTTTTCTCTAAACAATTAGGTGAGTGGCCTATGCCTATTCTACCTATGAGGTGTAGACAACCTGGAGAAACTGTCTTTATGTGAGCAATGTTTAGAAATCTGGGGAAAGTCCATGGTACAAGCCTGAGGAAATTCTGCATAGAACATTCCAAAAAAGGGATAAACGCTGGCAATTTGTTGTGAACCTCATCTCAAGGTTGGCATCCGTTTTCAAAATGTCATCGGGTCCTCTTATAACAACCAAAGGTGCAACTGGTTAGAGGTAGTCAGTTTAACTGCTCCTGTGTCTGCTGTTACAAACCCGCATGAACACTCTGAAATGCTATGCCTGTGATGCACACATAGGAATTAAACCTTGCATTGCTCCTTCACCCCCTGCCCCAAGATCTGTCTCACTCATTTTAGAGCACTGGGAGGAGAGTGCTGAGACCTTCCACCCACAAAGATATGTCAGTACGAGAGAGCTGGTGAGACTGTTCTGCAGTTGGGTCCATACCACCTTTGCCAGCAGAACCCCACCAAGGCAGTACAGACCCCACCAGCCTGCTAGGACTGAGTCTGCTCCACTATTGTGTGACCTCGCATCCTAAAGATGTCCCTGACATGATAGGTCATTGTGCTGACACAGGCACTGGGAAAGGAGATGCTTGAAAGACCTGCAAAAGAGGCAGCAGCTGTGAATAAACACACAGACAAGCTTAATGTCAACAGGAACTGCTTATGGCCAAGCACTTTTGAAAATTTGGTATGCTGCTGTAAGATGGCTGAATAGGTGCCAGACTCTCTGGAAAATCAGGACTCCATTGTGAGGGCAAAGCACTTCTGAAAGGCAGCCTGCAGAACAGTTGCAGATGGCCTGGCCTCCTCTCAACAGGCACAGATCACAGTGTTGAAAGCAGCAAGCAGGATTGGGCTCATGGGTTGCAGGGGACGAGAGGCAGGCACTAGCTGCCAAAGGAGTGGCTGTCAGGTACAGCAGCTGCCCTATTTGCAGTGTCAGGGTATTGCTCTCTCTCTGATCAAAGTACTGAACTTCTCATTCTCTAATTGTATTTGCAGTGTGTTGATTATCATGGTCAATCTTATACTTTTATTTGAGGGTTGTATATTTCTGTTATAGGAAATTATGCTTGCTGCTGGCTGACAAAGAGAAGAAAAGCTTAGAATTAACCACAGCCACCTGAGATTATTCAAAATCCCCAGAGAGAGAACTCAGCTGTAATCTTGACTCTCTTGTTCCCGAAGAAAACAATCTACCTGATCCCAAAATTTTCTAGGTTAGTAAAAGCATATTCTTCCCCTTTTTTTATTTTTGTTTTCTTTTGAGACAATTGTATGAGACAATTTATTGATTGCCTCAGCCCTTCCTCCCCCTATCCAAATCCTTAGGGATATGCTGTAATATTTCAAATGCTATAAATATTATACATGTATTTTGTTTATTTATTTCCTTTAGGAAAACCAAAAAAGATGTTAAGCTTATGGCATGTTCCAAATACATAGTTGTTGTCACCTAAGCAACCTTAACACTGAATCTAATTGGGAAACAGAAACAAAAATTTGGTCTCTTCAGTTTCCTGCTTCCTCAAGAGTAAATCATTCCAGCAAGTAGGGAAAACATAGCTGGAAGTGAGACCAATATCTTATCCAAAAGGTTTGCAAATATGGACACAGGGAAGCTAGTGTAATGAGGCCATTGTACACTGTGGGTGTCATTTTGTGGACAGTTAAAGGCACAGTCTAGGAATCTAGTTTCAACAGTAAAGGCAACCAGTAATATTTGTTATTGAAAGAAATGCAAGTGTACTGCCTTGCCACAGAACTGCCTAGAGACCTCATGCAATCACAGGAGAAGTGGTGACTAAAAGCTTGTTAGAATAATGAAGTCAAGTGGTTTAACAACATGTTAGCTAAGTTACACTAGCTGTGGAAGAGCATGCCTCTACCCTGCTTCCAACACTAACACATAGAAAACATATCCTCACACCTGAACTTTAATACTACTAACCCAACAAGTTCTGTGGTTTTGGATAAACCACATGTATTCCAAATGGTCTTATAACACAAAAAGAGTATTTTGCAATAATTTCATATAAAAGAGTTTACAGAAAGGACACCAAGAGTATTAAAGTGACAGGATTTTGAAGAGAAGATTGACACAAATTAAGTTGAAAGTCTTAATTAAGACAGCTATACTCTGTTCATTTGAATAGTCAACTAGGTAAAAGAAAGAAATTTAAATCATAGAATAGTTAGGGTTGGAAAGGACCTTAAGATCACCTACTTCCAACCCCCCTGCCATGAGCAGGGACACCACACACTATGTCACCCAAGGCTCTGTCCAGCCTGGCCTTGAACGCCTCCAGGGCTGGAGCATTCACAACTTCCTTGGGCAACCTATTCCAGTGCCTCACCACCCTCACTGTGAAGAACTTCTTCCTTAGATCTAACCTAAAGTTCCCCTGTTTAAGTTTAAAGCCATTACCCCTTGTCCTACCACTACAGTCCCTAATGAAGAGTCCCTCCCCAGCATCCTTGTAGGCCCCCTTCAGATATTGGAAGGCTGCTGTGAGGTCTCCACGCAGCCTTCTCTTCTCCAGGCTGAACAGCCCCAACTTTCTCAGCCTGTCTTCATACAGGAGGTGATCCAGTCCTCTTATCATCCTCGTGGCCCTCCTCTGGACTTGCTCCAACAGCTCCATGTCCTTTTTATGTTGAGGACACCAGAACTGGACACAATACTGGTTGGCTTTCTGGGCTGTGAGCACACACTGCCTGCTCATGTCGAGTTTCTCATCAACAACCACCCCCAATTCCTTCTCCTCAGGGCTGCTTTGAATCTCTTCTCTGCCCAGCCTGTAGCTGTGCCTGGGGTTGTGCCGACCCAGGTGTCAATAAATTTCAAGGATTCCCCCTTTTTTGTTGTATAGATGAATTTAAAAGTATATGTTAAATTTCTGCAAGATCATGGTGGTAAGTATGAGCTGACCTAAAGTCACTCAACATTTTTATTGCTTGTAGTGGACATACTCCATGGAAGTTGGTGGTTTCAGAAGTAAAGGCTGCATGGTTTCAGAAGGACAAGGTACCAATCCCATGGTAAATTTGAGAAAAGATGAATTTCACATCATAGCTAATCACACAGGGAGTTACTCCATTGCAGAGTGCTGCGTTGACATATTCATTTATGGAATGTCTTCCTAAGGAGATGTATTTTATACAGTGACATCTAATTCAGAGGAGATCCTAGTCTCTGGAGCTTGCAGATTATGGAGAAGGATCAGAAAAGAAAGAATTAATTTTACTGAGCTGTATGTGCTATTGCTATCACCAAACTCTATTAACAGCAGGGAATATGCTCTCTAGCAAGTGACTATGTAGCTGAACTAGGGGTGCAATATTTGCAGTTACATCAGACTGAAAGCATTGAAAAGCCTAAAATAATTTGCCACAAATGACCTATAAAGCAGACATTAAGCACACCACCCCCCCACCCGGATACTATTTTGTTGCATGTGGTAGTCTCTTCCCATATAAAAATATGTTTTTTTAAACCTTGATACAATGAAGATAATATCTGTTATTTTAAGATTAATCCCCAAGACCCCAGATGCCTTGGCAGAGTGGGGTTTTATAGGTGACTGGTGAATGTACCTTATACCAGAACTGAAATGACTATCGTTTAACCTACTTTTCACACCAAAGGTATGATCCTTAATATGACAAGCTGTGTCATGCAAGTAGTTGTGTATTTCGTTGCCTAAGTTTTTCTGAAAAATGTTTTAACCTTACCTTGTGTTACCCTTCAACAGCAGTTAATCATAATAGCAGGATCAGCACTCTGTGTAAGCAGAAAAGAAGCATTGTTCCTGATTGCAGCTCTAATGATTCAAAGGGTGTAATCTCATAATTAAGTATGTATTTAAAATTTGTTTACTTCGCCTCCACAGAATTCAAGGAAGTGCAGTTACTATGGGTTAGTATTTACACCTGCTGATGGTATACTTTAAAATTCTACCCAGCTTGTCCCCATCTAATGTCCTTGTGACTTGAGCATAATTAAACTTTGGCGGAATTTGGAATCCATCTGAACTGACATTTGATGGTTATCACCTAGGCACAACCTTCAGTTCCAGCAAGCAACCTGGATTGAACAAACACAGAGTGCTTACATATTTTTCAAACCCACAGTTTATACAGAGATTACTTTATGTTTAGATATCACTCTCAAGCAACTGGGACAGAGCCAGCTGCAGATCTGTATAAACAACAGATTTTACACATTAGATGGTTCTTGAGGATCTGGTTTAGTAAAAAGAGTAGTGAAAATCTAGCAGTTGAAATCCAGGCCCACCCAACAGATTTTTTATTTATTTTTTTTTTCCTCCCGAGAAAAGCAATAGGGTGGCATTTAGACCAAGAAAATATTGAAAGCCAATCAGATATATGTACTGCTCTGAATGAAGACTTGCTAGTGCTTTAAATGATTGCCAGATGTCAAATAGCAAAATGCTTCTCTTTTCACAAAAGTAATAACAATTGACTAATAATTCACTTTAAAAGGCTGAGAGTCCAGATCTCTGTCAGAGGTGTATTTCAGCTGTAACATCTGATATGGGCTAGAAGACGCAAATATGTATGTAATGTAGTTTACATGTGTAAGTTTATATATAATCAAAGGAGGAAGAAGAACAATCTTTGTATTTTAGAACACTGGGCCTCCATAAAACAGGAATTAAGAATAGCTGCCAACAACAACTCTCCTTTCTTCTACCAAAGAAGAAACAGTAGCTTATCATATTGGTTAAAAATTCATGGTCAGTCCAAGAACATAGATTTCTCATTAAGAAATCCTCATGTTGCAAGAGGAATCATGGCTGAGGAAAATGCAGTATACTTCTCCATTCATATGTAGATACCTATGTTCCATACGTCTGAGAGTAAGTGGAAATTACATCTGTTTAGGAGGTTTTAATTTCTATATTTTAGTGAGCTTTTTATCATATCCAGAAATTAAATTCAGTTTAGTGCATGTCTCTCATACAGTCAAAACACATTATGTTTATGAATTGAGATGTATATAAACGTCTTTTCAAAAGCATTTCCTTAAATTTGATATATCATCACAGATTTAATGAAAAAAAATCATTGCTGCACTATTTATTATTATCAAATAATGTAATCTGTGTATTTGGAAGAAATCCATGCAGCAGTGGGTGATGAAAGCAGTCCGACTGTATAACTTGTTTACATTGTGAAAGACTTTTGAGGAGTTTAATCACAAGGGACTGGAGAAAAAATGAAGTCAGGGAGTCAAAGTATAGTAATTCATCAAAAAAACATGTGAGACAAAATATGAATAGTAATAATAAAAGGTGAACTTTTATCTTGGGAAAACATTAAAAGCAGACATCACAAAACTTTGTGCTAGGACTAGAGTCGATCTGGAAAAGGAGAATAGTCAGAAAAGGGACAATCTGTTGTTTTTATGAAAGATTAGAAGAAAATTTTAGAGAGAGTTGGAGAAAGCTGGTGTTATAACAATGTCAGATCACATTATTTCTTCTGCAGTCAGTTTACATACAAAAGAAGTTAATGTGTTAAATGCATCAAACAGGTCTATGACACGTTTAATAATTTTTGCCATTAAGCTATGGTTACTGTTGAAGGAAAGAGTAAGAGGCTTTATTAAATGTCTTAATAATGCTTATGAAAATTAAGGACCATTACCAGCAAGGACCTGCATTAGGATTTGATTAAAATATGCTGTATGCATTCTCTACCACTGTGTACTAGTATTAGGAATTTTAGTTAATCTCAAGAAGGCACTGGGTATGAGTGGGTAGGTTGTATCTTCTTATTGGGAAATAAATCTATGTATTTTTATGTCAACTTTTAAACAAGAAAGAAGATTAAGGTAGATTTTTTTCAAGGATAGATATCACTTAACTCTTCTGGTTTAATTATTTGCTGAGCCTGAATAGCAAAACAGAGATTTCTTTTCCTACCCATTGTAAAGCCTTGGTGGCCCGTCAGCCACTTTTAAAGGATTGCATGCTGCAATGATTTATGGATGCTACCCCTGGACCCTTCAGAAACATATCTAGTTCTGTGATGAGTTCTGCTTAAATTGTCCCAAACAATTTCACTAAGAAATCTTTCAGTTAAGCATTAAAGTCAGGGAACAACATTAAACCTATCCCCGCAGCAAGAACTGCAGCCCCTCTCATTTATAAGACAGGAGGCTTTGCTGAGGAACCAAATGCTTAAAAATGGCTGCTAAAATATTTGGTAATATGCAAGCTTTAAAGTGTTACTCATATTAATTTATTATTAGAGAACAATATCTTGTGCACAGCACAAGCAGCAATCCTGGGGCAACTTGCAGGACTGTGATTCTTGTATGAGAAATTAGGAGTAGAAAGAGGTTGAACACCCTTCAGCCCCAGCATAGTAGGCCAGGGAAAATGTGGTCCCTTAAAATTACATTATTTGAACAGTGTCAGACAGACATGATACAAACACTAAAAAAGTGCTGCCTCCTGTTCCAGCAAGTCTGTAAATTAAACTGAACATAACGTAACTGGGAAAAGTAGTGATACATGTGGGAGGAGTTGATCTCTGTTGTGGTATGCCATGGAAAAAAGTTATTTTGGCTGAAAAGAAGTTCAACCTGGAGGAATTAGATATGTAGAAAACCAAGAGTACTATGAATTTTTATAGGTGATAGTCGTATTTACACTGACCTGGTGAGACAAGTGAGAGCTGAGACTATGGAGAATAATTGTACTGTGTACAAATTATACTCTTACTTGTACCTTTTTTTCAGCATCTGTTTTCTATTCTGCCTTCTCCTACATTTCTATTGTGTAGTTTTGCAGGTTTTTTTCCATACTCAGTAATAATGAGGCACAGTAACATATTCAACCAGAGGAGTAATTAAACCAAAAAAAGATTATGTTAAGTTTGGTTACACCCAGACTTTTAATGCTTCCTGTAGTATTTTCTTTCCAATTTATGTTAATAAAATTTTGCTCTGGTTTAAAGTCTGTACAGCAGGGCTCAAGGTATATACAGCGAGGGCCAGGAGAAACCTGAGGAGGAAACCGGCTGATTTGTCAGGAGAAAGCTAGACAGGGACTTCCCTCTGATGTGATTTGGCTCTAGATTGTGTCTATATAGGGCACATGGTTTAATAACCATGTGGAGCAAATCTGCAGCAATGGATCATGTATTCTGTTCAGTTGCATGCCCACGTCCACCATGCCTGATTGTGTCTCACTTGGATTCTGCAGAGTCTTTTGCCTGACAGCAAGTTGGGTGCTCCTCTCTGAGAAGCAGTTTTCTGTCTGACTCTACCCTTGTTAGTGGAGAGGTTTGATTGATTCTTTCACACCTAGCCTGGGAGGGACCTCGCTTAGGGCCTGCTTCTCCATCCTGTGTTAGGCACTGCACAGCACTGTGGTGTGGCATCTGCCTCCCATCGTGACACTTACCCTGACTTTTTTTTTGTTTGAATTAATTGAAAATAGGCAGAGGTAAATCGTAGGATAGTGCATTATAGGTAGGTGTTGATGGCCTTCTGCATAGTCTGCAAGTCCAAAGACCCTCCTGCCTTTTGAGTATTAAGGTATTGCTCTTGAAAGAACATACTGCTCTGGGAAGGCCCTTTGGAGAGCCTTATTTGTTGTATCAGTGTTGTGCCACTAAACTTTTCTCATTCTTTTTAACATTGTAGTTTCTGAAGAAAAATAGGGTTTGGGTTTTTTTTCCCCCTCTGTGCTTTGTTTTGTTTTGTGTTTGTGTGTGACAGGGAAGATGGGGAAGTGGCTGCTTCCATTCACTTATTTTCTTGTTTTAGTGTAAGTCATCACTTTTTTAGCAATGATTTTGGCATGGACTAATCTGTATGATGTCCATAAGACATGCCATAGTTTGGAATAGCATTTCAGTGATGTAGTTCAAATGTAACATACCCAAAGATTAACCAGGCAGTGTTTTAGCAGCTGCATTTAATTTCGCCCGTTAGTCACAAATGTGTCTATTCACGTTTTAACCCACAGTGTGGTACAACTGACAGTTGTGGAGAATATCCACCTCCTCTTTATTTATTTCTTTTATTTTTATTTTTATTTTTTCTCCAGAATCAAAAATCTTTCAGGCTGTAAGAGACAGTCTTGTTTCCTGCGGTATTCAGTCTTTAAGCAAATTATCTTTTCATCAATCCATAACCTCTCTCTCTCTCTCTCTCACACACAAAAATAATCAACAATAACACACTAGCACTAAGTTACCTTCAGGAAGGTCAGTGGTGAACACCCCCACCCCCCATTTTAAAATAGGTGAATTTAAAAGATGTTCCTGAAATACACTTGTATGTTCTTTTATCGGCATAGTCATCCGCTCCCTGAACAGTTTTGCTATGCCCACCAGTTCAGAAGACAGATATGCAAAATAAACTCTATTATTATGTTAGCAACTGCTCATATTAAGTCACAACATATTTTCCTACTAAACCCTTAATATTTTACAGGTATTTTTTGCCACGTGGTTAGAGCGCAAGACTGCAGTTTAAGAGATCTGGTTTGATTCTTAGTTCTGCCAGAGGCTTCTTGTGGTGGGGTAGGGGAATATTTTAGTTCCTCAGTGACTAAGTTCCAGATCATAATGTGATCATAACAAGGTTTTCTTTTTTCTATCCCTTGTCCTTCTTGTCCATTTATGCTGTAAGCTCTTACAGGAAGACACCATTTCTCCAATTAAGTGTTTGTATTTTTCTAGTCTCAAGATGGAGTCTTAACAAAAATATAGTATGTAATTCTATAGTGTAATAGAATATAAATACTATTGTTTGTATATTATACAAGAAAAGCAAATATAAATACATACAGATTTTTCAGTGATGCTTTCTTTCACAGTAACATATATGAAGAAGCCAAAATTTTTGTAACAACTGCCACCACATCTGTGCATTATTAAAATACTGATAGTAAGATGTTATTACACATATCTCAATAAGAGAGAGCTGTATTGTACAGAGTGACATTTAAATCCACAGAAATCAATTTGTGCTTACTGTGCCATGTCCCTGGTACTTTTAAAATTACTTCTTCAAGTATATTTGTCTTCTACCACATTCAGCTGGAGAGCTATTTTCAAGAATTGCAGTTCATTTCCCAAGATGTTAGTGTACATGGAAGATCATTCCTGACTGGTTTTAAGCTGTCTTGATAGTTTTAGTTATTACAAGTTAATTACACTAGAAAAGTTAAGGATAAAAGTTAGTTTGTCAAATTGGATTCTGTTAAAGTGACCGATTGTTGTGTAAGAAAAGGCACCAACAGGTGAGACTGTCCTATCATTACTTGCATATTTTTCAGGACTAGATCCAAGAGTTGAAGAGGATGTTTGGTTCCTCATGGATGCCTATAATTAATGCCTGGGCCTGCAGTCTTTTTGTAACTAATTGCACATGAGAGTTGCTGCCTGAGTAGTGCTGGTGCAGCCTCGGGCAGACTGATGCTGTAAATGGTAACAGAAGAGCTGTATTCCCTTTCCCATAAAAAGTGACCTGCGGAGGGAATATTTTTTAGCACGCTTGTCTTGGGTTAAGCCATGTTAATGAGAACATCTGGGGCACATGGGAAGCTGTCAGGTTTCCTCTGCAACGCTAGAGCTTTCAAAAACATACTACCTATTCAATGCTTCTTCATGTGCCCAAGCGTGGTGCAATACAGGTAGTGAGTCAGCCAGTACACGTCTTTTCTAACCTGCTCTCTATGAAAGTCTCCAGTCCTCTTCACACTTAAGCCTTTACTGGGACTAAAAACACAACGGCTAAAATTCAAAATAATGAAATTATTTCAGTGTTTTGCTTCTTTCCCCTTCTCCTTTAATTAGCAAAATAGAAAAGAGAGGGAAGTTGTAAAATCTTGAAGCGTTGTTAGGTGAATGGGGAAAATATTGCTTTTCAAAAAGTTTCCTGAGGAAAGGATGTTTCTCTCAAAAGCGTTCCTTTTAAAATACTTTATGCATGTATATATGTGAATTTTCATTTCAAGGTAGTGAAGGCAATGTCTGTTTTCCATATTAAGATTATGTTGACATAATTTTTTGCTTGGTTGAATTTTAAGGCTGATATGATCTTCCATGCTGCCCAAGGGATCTGGCTACTCAGATCTCATTAGGAAAATATCAGTCTTTATTCCAATATTGACTGGAGAAGCATTTAGATTAAATTCTATTATAGGTTGTTATCTAACATGCTCAGTTCTGAGTGACAGGAAGAAAATGATAATGTGTTCACCTAGGGACTGTAAGACGAATGTTTCATGTGTTCTGTGGACTTCTGTTGGATAACATTATGGTCATGTTACACTAAATAGGCATGTCCTGTTTTTCACACAGAAAAAAGAATTCGAGTTATTGGCACATGCATATTCTTAAAAGCCAGAAGATCACAGTTTTTCAGTATGATTTTTGAGATGAGTGCATTTTCTCGACATATTTCTAGAAATAGTAAATTTCATAGAGCTCTAATCTGACATTACATCAAGGAAATCAGTATTCTTTTTGCATTACAAAATGGAAATCGTAAGTACCACTGTGCATCAAAATTTAACATTATGTAAATTACAAAAAAGCCTATCTCCTATTTTTCAAATGGCCACCTGTTCTTCATGTGATACCAAGAATTTGTTTGAAAGTTACAGAAATGTGATTTCAGAAGAAATCTCTCCCTTTAATAGAGAAGTTTCTGTATCTACTCATTATTTGGCACAAAAAGGTTGTGCTGATTCCATTTAAACCTCCAAATTAAGCCTTAGCTGATAACCAGGTTAGTGATACTTGGCCAGGGGAGGACAGAGTCTGCCACCTAGAAATCCTTTCCACAGCCATTGTCTGAGAGCAGGCCTTTATAATGTGCTGCAAAATGTCCTTAGCCTTGGGCATGTTGTCAGCACAACAGCAGCTTTCTTCTATTTAGAGAAGTGCTTATAGCATTTCTTACCTTTATCATTTCAGGCAGGCTGGGGATAGAAATGTTTGTTTTCTTGTTTTCATAACTGACCTTTTTTGGGTATCTTTAATAACAGCATGTTTCCTATAACTGTGATGTTGCTTTGGGTGTGACATATTATTGCTTGCTTATCTCAACAAGGATCGAAAGGTTTCTTCTGAAATTGAAAGCATAATTGTAACAGCTCTTGTAATAGAAAAACAACCGATTCTTCTGAAACGGAATTGATATGAGGGCACACGAGACAATCAGTAAGATCTTAAACAATAAAAAATAATGCAATGGTCTCGTAAAACTTGTGATTCTGGGCAGACTTGGAATCATTTGTCTCTTTTTCTATTTGTCTTGGATGCTAAAAAAGAGTAGAAATATAGAATTATAAGCCTCACAGCTGATCAAGCTTCTTGAACTGTTGGATTTCTATAATAAAATGTAACTCAAGAAGATATTTTTCAGTACAACTGTCATTTTCAAATACCAATGCATTGCTTTCATTGACCTGTATTTCATCTCTTGTACATACACATCATTCCCCTCAACTAACAAAGGTGATTCCAGTGAAAACATTTTAAGTGTGCTTCCACCTCCTCACATTAATGATATGATTCAAACTGAAAATAAAGAGGGCTTTCAAAGGCTTATTAGGCTTATTTTTTAATAAGTAGTCTCAAAAGAACAAAGAACGATGAACTTACTCATAAGGTACAGTAGCTTCATGGTTGAGAGCAGAAGAGCATAAAGATTCACATTCCTGTGTTGCTTCAATAGCTCTTTTCAAGATGTTTTCCATTTGACCTTTGCCACAAAGATGAGGTCTGTCCAGAATCTCTGAAAAAAAGTAAAACAACGTCATGCAGAGATGTCTCAATACGTGCTTTGCACAAAGCTCTTTTCATATCCACCTAAGTGCAGTGGACCATGGCAAATAAGTTGTGGACAGGACCACTCAAGCCCAAATGGCCCAAAGGAACACAGTTTAGAATGACCTTTGAACATCCTTTGTCAGTAATCTGCATAGATGCTGTCAAGTGTCTAAAAAGTTTGTCCTTGTCTAGCAAATAAAGGGTAGCGAATGTTTTGGTAGTGGTTTAATCTCATTTCTCTGTGCAGAAATGATGCAGAGCAACTGCTCTAAATTTTCCACTCACGTTCTTTGAGATTCTAGAAGCTTATTTCCATGAAATAGGAGAGTTGTTCACCTTTATCTGTTTTGAAAAGTAAAACTTGTTTGTAATCTATTTCGTACTGACAATGAATATGAAAACAAACCTGACAACAAAATTGTGCTGATATCTTTAATTGTTTTTCCTTGTATATATGATTCTGGTAGAAACTTTCTCCAAAAATGTATATAAAAAAATAAGAAGTTCCACTAAAGTCCAATTTTAGACCTGTATTCCTCTTAGAGTCAGCCTCGATGAAAGTATAACATTAATATTTTGAAAGCCATTCATGTTGTCTAAACTGAAAATGAGTTCACAACAAGAACTTTCTTGTTTGTTTTTTAAATATTTCATTGCCTTTCACAGTTTAATTATATGAAAAACTCCCTTCTAAGTTTTTCAAAGACTGTATTTCTAAATGTTAATTTTTGGACAATATACACTGTGGAAAGGTTGCAGTTCTTGCCTGCAGAGTAATTGTATTTTGACTATGTGATCAAACTATCAAGACCAACTGAAAGGAACGTAAAGAAGCTGACCAGCCTGATAAAATCTCAGTTTTGTTGGAATCAAATGTGTGGGGGAAAATTCAAATAAGCAAAGCTGATTAGAGATCAGCTAACTAAACAGTATAGGAGACTATTAAAGATATCTAATTAGCTGTTTGAGCCAGAACTTCAGACCAACTATAAGTGGACTTGTAAACAGCATAAAAAAGGTTCTCAATAGGGATTTTATTGTGGATTACGAGACTGGTAAGGAAACAAAGGAGAGGGAAGAATGAAGAATGGCAGTTCTGGGGCACCTCCATCTTTCTCTTGTCATGCATCATGCAGTCAGGTAAGAGAAATTTTTGAACTACAGTAGTTAATTTTATTTAAGTTTATTTAAAGTGCATTTTTAAAAAGCAAACCAGAATCCAGTCTGCAAAGGAGTAGAATAGCAAAATAGCAAATAGGAAAATTCTAAAGACTGGTACTGGACTTAGAGAAAAAGGGAATTCATTCCAATAATTAGGCATTGCCGAGGCTGCACCTTGAACACTGTACTCAGTTTTGTGCCCCTCACTGCAAGAAAGACATTGAGGTGCTGGAGTGTGTCCAGAAAAGGGCAACAAAGCTGGTGAAGGGTGTAGAGCACAAATCTTATGAGGAGCGGCTGAGGGAAGTGAGGACTTGGCAGTGCCGGGTTAACAGTTGGACTCAATCTTTTCCAACCTAAATGATTCTATGATTCTGTTTGTCTGTGGAAGATTTATAGGAAAGGCTTTTAGCGTGCTCATTCAGTCAAGAAAACATGTGGTTGATTTGGCCAAAACCTAAGACAGCCTGAATTCAGAATATTTGGCCAATGCTACAAAGCCTTTGTTTTCCATGTACCAGTGTGTATTTGAATAATGCACAACCTGCTTCTAAGGATTCTATAAGTATTACTTCCTGAATTAAGCTCTATGTTAATGATTTATTCATCGTTATTACTGATTCAATGGCTTTGGTCATGGCAATATTTAGACTCACATCTACCACCACTAAGAAATTAATGCTGTACATTATATAAATGTATGTGTACAAAGCTCCTAATGATTCTAAAGCATTTCTCCTACATGTACAGTATATTCCTTGGTAACCAGCAAAGTCCGTCAATGAGAGTTGTACCATGGATTTCAGTGGTAACACAATTGGGTCTTCATATTAAAATCTAAGGTAGATTGATGAATGAGTTCAGCAGTAATCTAGCTATTCAACATCACAGAACAATAAGAAATACAATTTTTCTGGGAATAACAGCAAGTTTCAGCACTGGGAACTAGGTGATTGTAGATATGCTGTATAAAATCCAGGCTTCATAGAAAAGGAGAAGTCATGGCTGGGCAAACTAGCCTTTGCCCAGTCAGTGGTTTTGAAACAGGCAAATTAGAAGTTGTCTAGGAAAAGAGTGCAGAAGAAAACTCCAAAACAAACACCTGTGTTCCTTGGTTATATTCATAAATCTCTGCACATGCTTTCTATTTCTACAATAAACTGAATCACACTGGGATCACAGCATCCCTGTGTTCTGAGGAAGTCAGATCCCAATCTGATGTGTGCAGCTTGGACATCTCCCTAATTTGAAACAGAACTACTACCACCCCATGAAGCTTTTGAAAATAATTGAGGTCTGACCAAAAATATCTGGTGGTTTATAAGAAATTCATTTATTTCCTCTTCCTTTTTTCTATGATAATGTTCTGGCTCCTCGGTTTATGGAAGGGAAAGTATGTTGAGAACAAGTGGTTTTCTTGGTACTGCCTAATAACTGTTTAATATCAAACTTTCCATTGAGACATAGCATATTCCCAGCTCTTAATTCTTGCTACCAGAGTAGTGAAATATTCCAGATTAATAGTAATATTTGTAGTCTTTCAAGTCCACTTTACATAATTCATTTTTATTTTTGCAATACTGAACAGAATACTACTGAAAGAACCCCTAATTGTATGTTTCTTAATGATGTTAGCTGGCTGCATTATTACTGGTTTTACAAAGAACAAAAAATAGCACACTTATGACATAATACTGCTTTATTTTGAATATTCTGTATTAAATATTTGGAAAGCTTTGACTGTTTTGTAAGACATCCATGAAGCAGAACTCTAAAGCTTGATAGTGGTTGTAGTCAATGCCAACTGACTCTTCCATTAACATCACAGTTTTTTGGTTTGTCTGGCCTTTAAACATAGACCAGCATACACTAAAAAAGTTCAAACTTTTCGTAACAAGCTCATATAAGATCTTGAGGGAATAAAAAAGTTGCCACATGAAAAAACTCCTTAAAACCTCCTATGAGTCTTTAAAGATCAGAGTTCCTGTCAGTAATGTCAATTAACTGATCTGTTCTCTGTTGCTTTAGGCAAAGAAGGTACTATTGTGAGCACACCATGGGACCAAAGATACTTCTTTAATTAGTCTAACTGAAGGAAAAAATACAATGATGTTGGAACTGGTGATAGAAAATACGTCAGAGAAGCATGAAAAGTAAGATGGAAATGAACTGCTGCTATTGAAATCGCCTTGCAATTTTAGTGAGTATAATCATTAAATCTCCTCTTGAAGTTGAAAACTGTTAAACCAAATGTGAAGAGTTAGAAAAATTAGGAATCACTTTAAAAGTGCCACTTGAAGGCAACAAGCCAGCATCTGACCAAAAGAAGGTTGTCATCTGGTACATTACTGATGCCCATTCTTCAAAACAGAAAGCACTCCTGACTTCAGTGGGTGTGTTTTTCCAGCAGGCAAGACAATTATTTTTGGATGCTATGTTCACACAAGTCAGCTCTGGCAGAGCTCCACCTAAGCTTTTGAATCAGGAGACTGAGCATCTCAAATTTAGATGGAAATGCTCTTATCTGGCAAAGTCAAGTGAATTCAGCGTTGGACTAGCCACTTAAAAGACTATTTCTTTGCCAGCTCATCTATATAAATTTGCTTCCATGTTGGTATGATAGGTGTTATGAGCAGAAAGTGAAACACATGTTTTTGTGTTCTAAATAAAAGCCTTTTGTAGATGGATCATTACATAAATGATCTTTCTGTTTGATTAGGGTCTGGAGGAACAGAGCTATATTTGAAAGATCAGGAACATTTTCACAGGTCACTGACTGTTTTCAGGCAAGTGACTCTGGCACAGTACATGTATCAAAGAGACTGAGGGCAGACAATGACAAAGGTGGTTCTGATAGAGTTTATTCATGGTGTTTTAATGTGAACTTCATTATATAAAGATGTTTTTAATTGGTGTATGTACGCAGCTCTAAGAAATAGTAAGGGGATGAGCAGTCTTTCCTTCACTGTTAAAGGCAAGCTGTGAGCGTAGTTCAGCCCTTCTTCTGAAAAAGGATCTGGCCGAGTACAAATCCTGAATATTGCAACAGAACACCCACTGAAAGAAGAGAGAGAAGAGAGAATCCCTGCCAAGTAGGTATTTCCAAGTAAGGGAGACTCATTTTGCAAAGCCTAATGAGAACTGAGAAACCATGCCTCTGGGATCCGTCCAGATTCTGTGAATAAGCCACAGAGGGACTGATGAAAGCTAATAATGCTTCATGGCTATAGTCTCAAATTCCTCACTCAAATTTATGTTCGTCGTAGGCTTACAGTCATTAGGAGAGAAGCCATGACTGCTCTGAGGCAGTGTCCCATCCCATCCTCAGCCACTGTTGCTGTTGGCCACCATGTGCCATTAAAACTGGCTTGTTTTTACAAACGTGGTCCTTTTAATGAAAATATTTTTCTCTGGCACTCTGGCATTTTTTATGGAAGCATGTTTGAAAAATTACTTTATAGAAAACTCCACTTCTCCTTACCCTGCAAAGCCTTTCCAATGGGCAGTTCGCTACATTAACCCTACCCTAGTTTACAAAAAGCAATTTGGCAGTACAAGAAATTACAAGATGTTGGTATTGCATGGCAAGGCTGAGGGTATGTGTAAATGTGCCTGAGAGTTTGTTGTTTAGAACTAAAATTCACAGGGCCTGATACATATTGGAGGGTTTATCAGGAAAGCCTCCTCAGAAGGCATAACACAGATCACATGTTAGGTAAACCCCCACATTTGTCCAGAGAATTAAGTGTTGCTGTCAAACATCCTGCCTATTAGTTTCTCACAGATTTTTGGCATATGCTTTAGTCTAGTGGGATTGATCCTGCACAACTTAAATCAATAGGGACATTGTGACTTGAAATGGATGGAGGATCATTTCGAAGAGTCTGTAATACGAACTACTTGAGTGCTAAGTCCTTGACAACTAGTTGTGGTTGGCTTAGATGTTTTCAAAATTATTTGGATACCTTGAAGAGCTTTTAATATCCCTATCACTCATTTCCTCCCACCTAAGCACATAATACCAGAAATCACTTCTAAAAGTGCACATATGTGCAAGTTATATTTCTAGAAATTATTTTCCAAAAAAACTTAGCTCTTGTAAATAGGCTGAACAAAGCAGGAGGAGGGAAATAAATAGAAAAACAACTGGCAAGAAAACCTGTGACCAAGTAAGCTATTTTATCCTGCGCGCTGTGGGCTTGGGTAAAGCACACATCATCTATGAATTTACCTACAGAGTAGCTCTGCACTGACTTGACGACTCCAGTTCAGGTGAATCCATAAATGGTTCATGGTAAGTTAGTATAAATTATTCTTTCTAACTGTAGATTGCTTAAGTCTGCTGTGTGTTTGAAGAAGCCAACTATGAGTGCAGCACATGATTTTTGCAAAAGAGTTTTCTTTCAAGAATCCAAACCAAGACATTTACTAACAGAGAAATAGCAATTTTTGTAAAAATTTGGACAACAAAGGGACCATCTATTTGTCATATTCAGCTCTCTTGTGATTACCCAGGATAATAGGTTTCTCAATGCAGCATTTAAAAAAAAATCAGAAAATAAATATGTGTGCACTATCAAAAGGATAACAGCACACCTCTTGCTACAGGAATTGTGACGCTACACTTAGAAAGCATCTTGTAAGAGCTGGAAAAGAGAGGAGGACAGAATACAGGTTTGGTTTCAGTTATTCATACGTACACCAGCACTGGCATGGCATTAGGATGCTAATCAACATTTCTCTCAGAAAACTAACCAAAGACTGTAATATTCCTTGAGGGTTCATGATTTTAAGCTTTGCAATACTTTTTTCTTTTTTCTTTTCTTTTCTTTTTAAGCTCTTCTTCCAAAGCTAAGCTTCTAAAGGCACTTCTTGACAGGTTGCTGGGGAGGGCAGGGGATTTTTTTTCTTTTCTGTATCTTTTTATGTATCTTTTTTTCCAAATTTCTATGTTCTTGCTCTTTATCTTTTCCACCTTCATGGTCTTATTTCACTAGCGCTTTTTCATTCTTCTATTTGGGGTGGGGGGCACGGGATGGATGACGCAGAGTGAGTCTATACAATTCACTGTCTGTTGCTTTGGGAATTGTTTTCTTTTCTTAGTCTTCTATTTGCTACATGCCTAGGCAAAGATGTGGCCCTTTCTTGCAGCTGGACTAGTGTGCTCTTGGAGATCTTCTGAGGTTCATGTACTATGCAGATGGTTCGTCTGGGTATTTACCGAGCCTGTGTAGGAGTTGCAGCCGTAGCTCACTGATATAGGGCATGCTAGGAGAGCAGAGAGAAGCTAGTAAGAGTTAATCCCTATTTCATCTGTAACTACTAGAGAATGAACGTGGGTGGCTTGTGGTTTGGGTGGAGTTGAAGTCATGATATTTCCTCACCTTTCTTGTTCCTCTTGTCTGCTCTGTGCTTCTCAAACCTGTCTGACAACCTTCTTTCCCAGCTATTTCCTCAAATTGGGAAACATTATTTACCAACTAATACAATGCTGTGTGTCTTCCTGCAATACACTTATCAGTGGAAGTGAGCATTTTGTTTTGTTTTGGTCGTTAGTCACAAAGATTTAATTTTATAAAAACAGGTTGCTGTACTTGATGTTGCATAGCTGAAATGACGTGAGTGGCACAGTTCAAATTTCAGAATGAGAACTTAGGCAAGACTGAGTGAAGCAATGTTTAATTCATTTAAATGCTTGCACTTATCTTTTTATAACCCACTAAGATGTTGGAGGGAGGCCTTATTCTTGTAAACCAGCACAACCTCATTATTCACAGCTCTTCAGTGAGTCTATCTAAAATTCAAAATGAAAACATTTTTTTGCATTCATCTTGCACAGATGTGACTTCTTGGAGGACAGAGCAATGCAACTTAATTTTAAATTATATATGTATTTGTCTTTCCCAGTATGAGAATTAGTAAAAATGTTTAAATCTCAGCCAAGGGCAAAGCCATCTTTATCACTGGGAAAGTGGAAGTTTTCTGCTCTGTTTCAGGGCACCTTAGAGAAAGGCATGATACTGTGCTCAGAAATATACCTGTGGTGCCTTGACCCTGGTTAGACTCCAAGTGCCCGCCGAAGCCAGTCTGTTATTGCACTCAGCTGGACAGGGAAAAGAAAGTATAATGAAAGGCTTATGGGTGAAGCTAAGGACAGAGGGAGATCACTCACCAGTCACCATCACAGGCACAACAGACTCAGCTTGGGGAAAAATATACTTTATTATCAATCAAATCAGAGTACGATAACGAGAACCCTCCTTGTACCAAAACCTTGCCACTCAAACCCCAATACACCATCTTATCTTCCAATTTCTTTTCATGGACCACGATTAATTTTAATTTTGGAATAACCTATTTTTTCCCCTATTTCAGTTCTACAGAGTTGATCTTTTCAGCAGTTTAACCTGGTTTAATTCTAATCAAAGATCACTGGAATGGGAAAAGGGTAGGAGTGGTGGGGGGATAGACACAGTCTATTTATTTATTTATTTTTGTCCAGTTAGATTAGCATATAAGTGCTTTTTAGAATCAAGACAGGAGCAAAAGAAACTTGCTAGTGGCTTCCTTACTCAAACTCTTCCCAAGACTGTGATGGTTCTGGCTGACTTGGGCCATGATTGAATGCTAGTACTGCTTTACAGTAAAGTGGGTGGGAAGGATTTTATTTCTGCTTGACCTCTGATGACTTCCATTTGTGTACAGCTGGTTACTAGGACTTTGCATGCAGAACCACACTTGTTCTTAGTAAAGTTACACATATTCTCTCATAAAAAAGATGAATGGTGCATTGTAGCCTATGTCTTACGTAGCATTTGACTTTTAAAAAGGGGGTAGTGAGTGGTAGGAGTGGAATGTGTATATGTGAACCACTGTGTGATTTCAGGTCCCTACATAATGTGTGGATGACCTCGGTGACTGAATAGAACTGTCTTGGCATGCTCTTTTGCTTTCCCTCTCCTCCTTGTGGAAGAAATATATCTACAGAATCTGCATTCCTCTTTGTTCAGGTAAACCCACAATTTGGACTATTTTCATTAATGAATCGGGAAGTATCCCCAGTCTGCATAAAGGTTTGATTCATACTTGGTGGAAGGAAACTTTGAAGGCTGCACTTTTTTTTTTTTCTTTTTTCCAGTTTTCAATGGAAAACTTTGCTGTCTCTTATTTAATAGATTCACATTGAATTTACTTCCTGCATGTTAATAATAGCGTGCTCACTTCCCTGGACTTATTATTTCAGAAGGTTTCATTTAAGAAAGTTCTTTCTGTAAATTAATGTACTGCAGATTTATTCTTCAGCTTGTCCACATTTGATATATACAGTATTTAAGTTTGTATTCACTTAGCAAAGCATTTACTCCATTATCATGTAATCATTTCCAGTCCAAATACAGAATCTAGAGATTAATGTACTATAAATTTCTTCTTGCAGCAGTTTTATTGCTATATTAGTTATTAAGTTATGTTTGCATTGAACTTAAAAAATAGGAGAGATAAGAGATTTGTTTGTTTTAAATTAAAGTGAGTCTTTTATAGTCAGTTCAGATTGAAAGGCTAAAGATTATGACATACACACTATCTTTACAGCTGGTTAAATGTTGCCAATCAAATTTGGAAAAGACAGGAAGATTTCTGACATGGCTTAGTGCTTTCTCCATTGTCACAAATGCTTTTCCTTTGTCTTGTGTTTGCTGCAATAGTGATAGATTTTTTTTATTCCCCGCCCCCCCCTCCGAGGCCACTAAATGTATGAATTTGAAAATGTAGAAAAAAATATTGTATCTCTCTTTAACTTCTTTTTTACTATCTCATCAAAGGGAAATACTGGTATCTCACTCTTGTAATTCTTTTTCTTTACGAAGAGTTCTAAAGTCCCTCATGTCAAGGAGATTATTGTGGCTTAAGCTCAGCCGGCAACTCAGAACCACACAGCTGCTTGCTCACTTCTCCCCCTTCCTCCTCCTGCTCCCAGATGGGGAGGAGAACCAAAAGAATGTAAACCCCACGGGTTGAGATAAGAGCAGTCGAGTAACTAAGGTATAATACAAACCACTACTGCTACCAATAATAATAATAATGATAAGAGAAATAGCAAGGGAAGAAAATGTAAAACTAAAAGGGGAAGGAAAAAAAACCCAATAAACACAAGTGATGCACAATTGCTCACCACCTGCCAACCAATACCCTGCCTGACCTGAGCAGTGATCTGGGCCTTCTGGGTAACTCCCCTCAGTTTATATACTGGGCTGTGGTATGGAATACCCCTCTGGCTACTTTGGGTCAGGTGTCCTGTCTTTGCTTCCTCACAGTTTTTTGTGCCCCTTTTCACTGGTAGAACATGAGAGATTGAAAGTCCTTGATAGGGGTAAGCATTACTTAGTAACAACTAAAACATTGGTGTGTTATCAGCATTGTTCTCGGACTAAATCCAAAGCACAGCACTGCACCAGCTACTAAGAAGAAGAACTGTTACAGCTGAACCCAGGACAGAGACTAAGGAGAAAATAAATAGTTAAGGTAACTTCTTAGCTCATAGAGAAGCTTGATCACCTCCATGTGGAGCTGGTCAGTAGCTCAGCATGCCACATAAATACGTTAACAGCAGCTTAAGACCAGGACACAAGGGTTTTTTAGGATTCAGTAAGTCACAGCTTCATTGTAACTGAATCATCCATAGGGTCACTATTATCTCCATGAGGCAGAATGCTCTTAACCGAGAGTCCCACTGGTATCTGCTCCATTTAAGTATTATGATGCATTTGTTGTACTTGGGTAAAGCAAGTTGCTGAAGTCTCAGTGCAATCTGTATGGAAAGCTCAGAAATTATAGAAAAAAAAAAAAAAAGGTTATTTTCAGCATTAGCATCTGTTGTTGATATCCAAATTTCTTTCCAGCTTCAGCAATATGATGTAGGACTGTTACAAGAAGTATTTATTAATTTCTAGATTTCATCTTTACACTGGCAAGATTATATAGTAGATAGCAAAGTAGCTAGTTCTTTGCTGGATAAAAAACATGCTGTGTATATCAGATTTAAGATGAAATCTGCAGTACAAAAGGTTATATATCTACATCTGTTTACCCATACAGATACCCATACAGTATCTGCATGGGTAATCCTGAAAAGTATTTTGCTTGCTTGATCTTTTCTGTTTCTTCTTCTTCATTCTCTAGTTTTAGACAAGCTGCAATATAAAAAAACTCCAAAGCAAACCTTTGCAAGCACACTATATATTTTTATATAGTTAAATGTATGTAATATTAAAACGTTATACAAAATATATGAGTTGCTATACACACATTGAGGCATAATAAGCATGTTTTATGAGAGATGCATGCAATTTCATTGTCCAAAATAAATTTCTAGCCCTTTAATATATGAATTAAGCACAAGTATGTTGGGTCGGTTGAGAAGAGAGAATTTATATTCTCTGTTTCGCTTCTTGTCTGCCATTCCCATCCCTTTTTTGTCCGTTATTAAAATGCGCAAAGCCACTTGTGCCAGCCCACTTATCCCCTGCCACATTGAATCAGCATTTCCACAAAGAGTGTTTCCTCTGAGCTTGGAGCTGTCACAGATGGACTGGAAGAGCTGCTTTCTGGTGATGCAGTGCAGCAGGGGACACATGCTCAAATGACAGCAACAGTGCACAATTAACATAGGCTAAAAAAGCATAAAGGAAATTGTAAAGGAGAGTGACAAGCTGCAGAACCCTTAGCTGTAACTCACTCGGGGCTTTCCAATTCTCTC
>NW_009916742.1:40235-43462 GCF_000696875.1 Nestor notabilis | reverse complement strand
GAGTGAAGTGGGGGGGGGGGGGGGAAGCAATTTATTAAAGCACTGAATACATTGAATATTTTTGTAAGTCAAACTATCACCCTATGCCCTATTTTTACTTATATAGAATTATGATATATCAGTGGACTAAAGCTGACTTATGTAGGAAAAATATTCTCAGGGACAATTTGTTGAAGTCAAATGAAGAATTGTCTCAGATTTGCAATTCTTTTACAAAAATTTACAAAACTCACAACATCACTTTCCTTGATGATTTTAATACTTTAAAAAAGAAAAATATTCTCAAGCGATCTTTATTGAGAAGTAGGTTTTATTGTGAGTTCCTTTGTACTGCCAAGCTAATCAAAAGTTATGACTGATTGCTGTAACTGCTCCATAAGGTATAGGACTGAAGCATAGAGTTTTTCAAAACATTGCTCAGCAGCTCCCAGGAGGGGAGCAACCCTTCCACTTAGATATGATGGTCTTATTCCAACCTTTGCTTAGTGCTGTGCTTTCGTAATTCTGCCTATTGGGGCACAAAAGCCACCACATTATCTAGTGTATCATGCTGCCTCTCCTCCTCCAGCCCTGCAAGCATCACTATAACATCCACTTGCTTGCCTGCTAAAATAAATAGCACTAATGATCTCCCCAGCAGCCTCTGCAGACTCTTTGGAACTTCTCCATTTTCAAGGTCACAACTCTGCTTGAGGTTGATAAATTCATGAATTAATAATACTTAGCACTTTTCATCCATGAATGGCAAAGGTGAGAAACCATTGTTATTCCCATTTTTATCAAGGAGGAAATTGAGCTGTAGAAGTGACATGTATAAATTTGTTTTGGAAGCCAATGGTGGATGCAGGAAAAGAATGTCTTTTTCTGCGCTCAGCTTGCATTGTAGCCCTTGCATCACACTGCTTCACAGTGCCCTTTGTGCAACAGCACAACCTTATTAAAGTTGAGATTTAAGTCCCACAAGAGTCAGGAAATTAAACTCTGCCACACAGTGTGTTCATTGTACATTTTTATTGGACATGGCTTATACATTACCAAGTGGTCATCCCTTTTCCAAAGGGTAATGGTGAAGTACGCAGGGTAAAGACCATCCCCTTCTGGAAGTAGTCTCTTGTCATTCTTAATTTTGACATTCCTCGCAAAAAACTTTTATTCAGCAAGGCTGTTCTGCCTTTTCCGTTACCAGCCTCATTTCCCCAAAGGATCTCTTGACTATTATAATTCTTGTTTCACTCTCAAAACACTTTCTTGAAATGGGTACTTCTAATAAGCACCTCTATTCAGGTAAGCACTCCAGAAAATCCTCTAGATGGTTAAGAGGAAATGCTGAAGAAACACTTAGACCTGTCAGAGTAATGCTTTTCTCTCCCTGAAAATTCTGGGGGAGTTATTCTTGAGAAACACTGAACACTCTACCAGGCACTTCAGCTAATATTTAGCCCTTTAACAACTGAGATAGCTTTGGGTACAACCCTATGTAGAATATACAGACAGGCTGCCTATTAACCTGGGACTGAGACAGACAGGCTGCTTTATTGACAGGCTCTGGGCAGGTCCTCCTTATCAGTTTGTTAAAATTCTGAAATTGCTTCTAGGAAACAAGCCATAAGATTATCTTGCTTTCTAAAAATGAACTTTTACACAGTTTCTTATGGCAAAAAGCATCCATCATGTAATGAAGATTAAAATACCTATATGGATTTTATTGATGTGATTTTCTCCCCCCCCCCCCCCCCAATCTTAAACTCTTTTTTTATCTAATCTCAGCAATATTGTTACTGAACTACTTCTGTGTGATTTTTTCTCTGCTGCCTCGGACTGTATCATTTGTGTATTTGCTTTGAAAGAGAATTTTACAGAGGAAGGAAAGAAGCGTGAGAAAAGTACGATAATGGCAACATAGTAGCTGATGAAAAGTGGCAGGGTTATAGAATTAAGGAATGAAAGATCTTGTTTATCTCTATGGCTGGTACAGCACACTCCTTGGCAACTTCTCCACAGCAGTCTACCAGTATACTCAAATCCTGAGTTTTAAACACTGTGACCCTGTATGTAGGAGAACTGGATCAGCTTTAATTTTGCAGTTTTCACAGTCCATACTAGGTTTTTAGTTCCTGGAGGCCAGACTTTGATTAGGGTGGCATTTGCTGCTTTTTCTGTTCACATGGTGTGTTATTTAGAATTTCTTCTATACTGTAAATCATTATTATTTCATATATAGATATACTTAACTTGTTACTAACAATTTATTTTTTATCTCTCCCTACTTCTAAGGACTGATGCATCTAATTTCTTGTTAAGAATCCCAACTAAAATAGCCCAATAATGTGGCAATTTTCTGTTTACAAATAGTATAACTGGAACTACCACTAGAGGGCTTTAACAAGGACCTAAATCTTACCCATTACACCCTTTCCAATCTGAAGTAATTGAATGGAAAATCTAGTAGCTCATTTTTCTCTGAATTTGAAAGACAGACTAACAGCTAGTTTTGGTTTTTTGTAGTTTTTTTTTATTGTTTTTTAGTTAATGTTAGACTTAAGAAATCATGTAGATGATTTGCTTCCCTAAGGTTCAGTTAAAAAGGAGACATTTTCAGAGATAGGACTTGAAAATGAAATGCTTTTTTTTTAATTGTAAAGAACAACCACTTCTCTTTAAAGCCAGTTTGCAGACTGGTCCTTTAAACGTCTTTAAGGTGACTCTGTTTAAGCAGAGAAACTCATGGTCTGGCACTTTGCAGTGCTGAGGAGCCAGGGTGCTCAAGTGGACTAGCAGCCAAGGCTTTGCATGACTCAAGCACTAATACAAAGAAACAAAATTTCTCTAGGGTCTAAAATTCATCTAATAATGCTTAGCACTTACAACTCTGGGTACATCTTCAAAAAGCTGAACAAATAGCAGCTAATTTAATCTTCAAACAAGCTGAGTGAGGAGCATTATCATCCCTGTTTAAGTGAGGGCCAGAGCAAAGGAGCGACACTGCAGAGGAACAGAAACATATTCCTCTACCCAGCTGCAACTACCCTACCCAGCCTGGCAAACAGGAAATGTTTTTAGTGGATTTAATCCTGATAGGTACTTAGGGGTGGCTGCTGACTTCTCCTAAATTCTAAGTAGTTGTTATTTTAAAATCTAAAAGTGAAGTCAGGGTTAGAAGCAGGGAAAAAACAAAGCCAAACAACCACGAACAAAAAAAACCACCCACCCAACCAAAACCACCTACC
>NW_009916742.1:24870-40204 GCF_000696875.1 Nestor notabilis | reverse complement strand
ACCACAAATCCCCACACCACCAATGACAAAATGCCCCCATATTCCCTGTCATAGGAGATGGATAAAGTGTCACAGAGAAAAGACATTTTAGTTTCTTCTCTCCGGAGCTGTAATTCTCAAGGGCCCCATTTACAGAGATTCCCCTATGTTATTTTAAAATAGAAACTCTGCATATTCAACTGGGCACCTTGAAGAGTCCCTGGAAGACTGCTGCTGTCATGGTACCCAACAGGTGCTTCACCTCCCCAGGCTACAGGTAACCAAAATGAGCACAAAGTGGTTTCCTCTTCACTGACTTCACACTGTATGGGGACATTCTGATGGGGCTTAAAGAGGCAAGGGATAGTACTGTAAAATGGGGAAAATGTTAGAAGCACAGAATAGATACATAAAGGGACGTAGGAGGACAGCGCCTAATCTATAAAGGAACAGTGTGTTTACTACTACATAGGTGAGTCCTGACTGGAGGTTTATTTGCTTTTCTGCCATTGCGAATCCAAAACCAAGCATGGAAACACACAGAATTTAAGTACTTAGGTACATATGTACGTGCAAACATTTATATGTGTAAAATTAACATCCAGTTTAAGCAAACAACCTAGTTTAAAACCTGTAACCCCTAGTTTCAAATGCTCAGACACCTCTACATATTAATATGTTTAAGTGTTTGGTTTTGCAGAAACTGCAAAAATGCTTAGATTAAGTGAGATAATTCATTTAAAAATTCTAGCATTTTTAAGGATTTTATTTTTTTATTAAAAATGAAAGGCATTTAAAAAAAAAAAAGAAGTATTTTGAATGAAAGAACACTCCTTGCTCTAGGAGTGTGAAAAAGATGGGTTTAGGTTTTAATAGAAATATTTTTATTATTAATTTAATATTAATATTCAAAAGTGGATTTTATTTAAATGAATAGCTCACTGCCCAGCTTCTTATACTGAAGAGAACAAGTATATTTCATTGCAATGCTGGGCAATTTGCCACGTTGTTCATACTCCAGAACCTTGGCTCCAGCCCCCACTTCTCCCTGGCAATGACTGGTCCAACAGAGCAATGCTTCCTCTTGTCAGCCAAGTGAGTGTTGCTGCAACGTGTATAGGTTGTCACTATTGCTCCCTTCCCGCCACTGTTTCCTTGCAGTTGCACTTCAAAACATCAGGAGGTTCAGATTCCAGCGTGATTTTGGGACTTCCGAGCTTAGCGGGTGTGGTAATGAAAAGTGCAGATCTTCTTCATCTCTTCCTCTTGCATATCTGCTCTTTGGTGATACTAATTTTACGAACACTCTGCATTACACAAAGTGGTGCACACCAGATTAACAGGAGTTTCTTATTTTTTAAGTTGGCTCGTTTTAGTGGCCTTGTTCTTGTCATGGATCCAATTCAGGAGAAAAAGGAAAAGAAGACACATTACACTACTAGCCATTGCTTCGGAAGGTAAGCGCAGGGCAGAAATTTTGCGTGCCTTAGGTAAGCAATAATAGGTTACCTGCCTAAGGCACTAACTCAAAGAGCAGCGATAACCCCTTCTCTAGTTTACAAAAAAAATCCTTGAAGAGGAAGAGGTGTAATGTGATCACAGAGCACTCAGAAACGTATTCACAGCTCTGCTTTGTCTTTGTAAATCTTTTCAATTTTTTTTGGACAGCCGTGCTGTGGCTGCTAGCTATTAGGGCTGCACACTGCTTTTCAGATTTACAGCTGTGTACTTGTCATTTCCAGATGCAGTTTTACTAAGACAGTCACTCAGGAAACATTGTGAGAAGCAGCAGGTTTCCAGTAAAACATGCCCATAAACACCACGGTTGCTGGCAAAATAAGACTTACACCCAGATGCTTTAGGAGAAAAACAGTCTATTCTTTGTTCACATTTACCCTGAGGGTTCAGCTCAGATCCATAAATATGTACAATGGAGCGGCCCATCCAGCTTGGCTGGCCGATGGGACACGTAATTCCCCATTTCAGGCGCTTCTGCTATTTCTGTTGCATGGGTCTGTACAAGAAGTCTAACTGATGAAAATAATTCAGAAAGCTGTTTCAATCAAAAATTATAAGCTATGTGGTGATTTTTATTCTCAGCTCAGCTATGGCTAGTTGAGAACTGGACTTTAGCAGACAAATGCAAGAATCCAGAGAGTGAAAAGCACAAAAACCCTGCCATTTCCAAGCTATTCCAACACCACCCTTTTCCAGTTCCTCTGGACTCTGGGAAGAGCAGGGTGCAGTACAAAAATAGGTTTAACTGGCACCTGACAAAGGGTAGCAAGGTGGGACCCGCAGGCTGCTCAGGCATTGCTGTCCTTCCTGCTGTTGAACAGAACTCCTATCCAGTATCTGGCATTTCTGGAAGCAGAAGCTCTTTGTTATGGTGGTGGGCTCCATGTGATTGCTGGCCTTTTCAGGGACTGCCAGAGTGAGACAGTGAAATCAATAGCCTGTAACATGTATGGAGAAGTTGGGAAGCATCTTATGTTTATCAGCATGCATTTAGACCATATCAGTAAAGCTCCAAATACCAGAGCCAACCACACTTTCGGAAATTCTTCCTCTTTTTTCTTACTGGGTCTCATCTGTTCGCTTCTTCATATATTAGGAAAAAAATTAAGAACTATTCCCAACTAAGATTTCCTATATTCTTCATTTTTGTATGCTATATTTTGCAAATTGAGATTATAATTGTGACTGGTAACAACATATCACATGATAGATTTTTTTTTTTTTCTCATTTATTTCTCCTAGATTTTCTTCTTAAGTGAAAGAACGTCCTGAGTCAGTTTCCACTTGAATGGTGAACAGCACCACATGAAGACTAGAAACTGTATGTACCTGTGTTAATGTCTGCACCCCTGGGCAGTAGGGGAAGGGTATATAGTCTACTTAAACTTAGATAGCAGGATGTAAGGTGGCCACTGAAGCCACTCTGTCACTCCCCTCGTCAGCTGGACAGGGGAGAGAAAATAGAATGAAAGGCTTCTGGCTTGAGATAAGGACAGTGAGAGATCACATAACAGTTACTGTCTTCCTAGGCTTAACTTTACTCTCAATTTTCTCTAAGTCCTCCCCATAAGCAGCACAGAGGGATGAGAAATGTGGTTGTACTCAGTTCATCACGCTGTTTCTGCTGCTCCCTTCTTCTGCAACCTGGGTCCTTCCCACGAGCTGCAGTTCTTCACAAACTGCTCCAGAATGGGTCCCTTCCATGGGGTGCAGTCCTTCAGGAGCAGGCTGCTCCAGTGCAGGTCCCCCATGGGGTCATGAGGCCTGCAGCAAACCTGCTCTAGTGTGGGCTCCTCTCTCCACGGGGCCACAGGTCCTGCCAAGAGCCTGCTCTAGTGCGGACTTCCCATGGTGTCATAGCCTCCTTTGGACATTCCACTACTCTGGTTGCTGTGGTTCAAGCCCAGCCGGCAACTTGGAACCACGCAGCTGCTCGCTCACTCCCCCTCTCTTCCTTCCACCCCCTGCTCCCGGAGGGATGGGGAGGAGAATCGAAGGAATGTAACTCCCACGGGTTGAGATAACAGCTCTCCAGTAACTAAGGTATAATACAAACCACTACTGCTACCAATAATAATGATAAGAGGAATAACAAGGGAAAAGGACACAACCGCTCACCACCCGCCGACCGATACCCAGCCCGACCCGAGCAGCGATCTGGGCCTTCCGGGTAACTCCCCCCAGTTTCTATACTGGGCATGACGTGCTGTGGTATGGAATACCCCTTTGGCCAGTTTGGGTCAGGAGTCCTGTCTCTGCTTCCTCCCGGCTTCCCCTCCTCCCTGGCAAAGCATAAGACTGAGAAAGTCCTTGGTCAGAGTAAACATTACTGAGCAACAACTAAAAACATCGGTGTTATCAGCGTTGTTCCCAGACTGAAAGTCAAAAACACAGCCCTGCACCAGCTACTAAGAAGGAGGAAAAATGACTGCTGTAGCTGAACCCAGGACACTGGTGTGTGAGGTCCTCCATGGGCTGCAGGGCAATACTTGGTGCCTAGAACACCTCCTCCCCTCCTTCTTCACTGACCTTGGGGTCTACAGAGCTCTTTCACATATTTTCACATTTCTCTTTGGCTGCAACTGCTATTGTGTAGGTTCCCCTGCTCCCCCTCCTTCCTGCATATGTTACCTCAGAGGTGTTACCATCATCACTGATGGGATCAGGCTTGACCAGTGGTGGTTCCATCTTGGAGCTGGCTGGAATTGGCTTTATGGGACATGGGGAAAGCTCCTAGCAGCCTCTCACAGAAGCCACCCCTGTAGCCTCACCCTGGCCTCCGCTACCAAAAGCTTGCCAAGCTGACCCAGTATAATGGTGCAGCATAACCAGAGAACTTTATCTTTCTCCCTTATCTCTGATGGAGCAGGGCATTTATTTTTCTGGCAAGTGTTGTGTTTTCTTTTAGCCTGTGTACCCTCTCTGTCACATAGAAATCATTTCCTTACAGCTGTTTTTACAGGGCAGGCTAAAAGTTGATGTATTCATTACCGAGGCTCCCCAGGCATTTTTTTGTGCAATTTATAGAGATGTACGGAATGAAAGATATCTACTGCCAGCTTGTCAGCCAGAGCATGGGACTGTGCTGTTCTTCTCAGCAAGTGTCTTGTCTTGTGACTCCTGCCTGCTCTCCAGCGGCTTTGAAAAAAGGCAAAGGGGGATTGAGAGCCAAAACAATAGTGACAAATTGAAATGTAGAAGTGATGCTTCAGAACATCTTCTGCCCCCACGCACATGGTGTAGAATGATCTTTACTCCTTGAGATGATAACTCCTTTTGCAAAATGCTTTATTTAAAAAAGAGGAAAAAAAGCAATTCTTTCCTGTATTTGCACCTACTGCATGTTGACCTGAGCTGGCACTTCTTGTAAGAGAAAAAATCTATTTCTCTGAGGATAAAAGAAAAAAAAAAGTTGATATAAACTGCTTAGAATTGTAAGCAGAAAAAGCTGTTCCCAGCCAGTGCCAGATCTTCTTCCTAAAGGACAATGAGCTTAATCACGAATGAAAATCTTTATTGTCTTAGTAGCTTCATTTGTGATCTGGCTTCTTTTGCTCTTCCTGCATAAAAATGTTCCCCCTGTGCCTGTTTTTCTGTTTCACATTTAGTTTTTTCAAGTGTGCCATAGATTGGAGAAAGTACATAAAATACCAAGCTCTTTGGAAGCTTCAAAATAAGATTTTATTTTTTTTTTTTTTCAGTCTATAATAGAAAAAATATTTTCTTCTGCATTCTTATATAAATTTATTTGGGTTTTAGGTTTTCATTCCTCATTTCTTTCACTCTGTGTCTTTCCATTTTCTTGCCACCGGACACAACAGTGTCAGAATACCCAGGCTTCACTGCATTTCCATCTCAATTTTAGATTTCAATTTTACTTTTTAGTTTTTCTTTATCCTGATTTTATTTCCTCTTATCAGTAAAGGTAAGTCTTCACGTGTGATATTCTTGGAATATATATTTATTTACAGAAGTGTAACTCCTTTGTAAAACTAATACAAATGAAGAAATTTCAGTCTAGTCTCATGCTGGGTTTTGTCATGTCTCTTCTCCCATGTTATTGTTCAGTGAGTACCACAGCAAATAGCATTCTTTGACATACGAACACGTCTTGCATTTTGTACCAACTTCTAATTTTGTTAAAGGCTGCGTGATCTAGCATAGCTTTGGAAATGAGATCCTCCATAGCTGTCTGAAAAGCAGTGGTGAACTGTACTTCAAATGTGTTCCTATGTTTTAATGCAGCTTAGAATTCCCTCATTTTCTCTCACCTGGCATATTGCTTCAGTACAAATAAGCCACGTGTAATGGAGAAAAAGACGAAGAAACAGAGTAAATTAAAAAAAATAATTACTGCAAACGAGAAGAAGGCTTGCCTTCTTTCATTGGCTGTCTTGTTCCATTACTAGGGGTGCATCTTCAAGTCATAATTCAACAAACAGCAGAATAAACATCTGAGTGAGTGTGAAAAACAAGCAAAAGGTATTAATGAAGTTTCTCTGGAAGTACTTTTCGGTTCAGATCAAGTTCTGAGCTTGTCCATATACTCTAGAGTTATACCTAAAATTTGAGAGATGATAGTGTTAGCAGCTTCTCTTTTGAATCATTAATTGAAGTATATGCTTAAAAGTGCTTATGTATTTAGACATATAGGTAGTTATAGCTCAGAGAGAGAAAGACTGTGATTCTTTTTCTCTTGTGTTCTGTTTTCATGGATGGTGTTGATTACATCATTCATGCAGGGTAGGGTGAAGCACAGTGGTTAGGTCACCTTAATGAGGGCAAATAAAATGTATTTCTTCCAAAGAGGTGGAGAACCTTTTTAATTAGACGTTTGTGGAGAGCTATTATTTTTTATACGTTATTTTTATTGTGGTTGTTTTCCCAGGAATCCGTACTTAACAGAGGGATGTTTTATGTGGTGTGTTCTGGTTTTGTGCACGGAGGAAGAAGTTTTAATGTTGCTTTTTTGGTTTGGGGTTGTTTTTACGTGTGAGGAATATATATAACATATATTATTTATATCTTCTCTTCAGCTATACTATCCTATTTTTTCTTACTGAAATAGAAATAGCAAGCTTTTTATATACACCATTTTCACAGAGTATATGCAACATGACTTCTGGGGGATCTGTTTGGTTATGCTTTGTAGTTTCATAGGTCTAGCACTCAGGAATAGAAACTCTATAAACTCGTTACCATTATTTTAATAGATGAACCTTTTTTCATAGAAAAGGTCTGCCTAAACCACAAAGTCTCCAAGATGGTGACAGCCTACTGGCTCCATGCATCCAACGTATTCTGAAAGTAAATTACAGAATTTTGGAATTCTGTAATGGTTTTGAAAATCTTTTACAGTCTTGAGTTTGCTGTCTGAAATAACCTGGGCTGCAGCAGCAAAGGAACCTAAAGGGGCTATGGGAGACCAAGTGATAGATCACTTAACTGCAGATACCTGTCCACCTTCTTGAAGAAAGAACTTCCAGAACAGGGTCCCTGAGGGCTACATGTAGATACCTGAAAGCAGAAGAATAAGAACTAAAGAAGCTTTTGACAGGATATAGAAAGAACAAGCTTGGGTCTTAAATGTCTCAGTAATGTCTGTCAGTGATAGGCTGGAGAGTACGGAACTCTGCCTGGGGATGGGTGATGGGCCAAATGAGAGGTTGCGGGTCAAGGTCAAAGGGAGAACAGTGATGGGGTTCTGCTACAGGCCACCCAATTGGGAGGACTGTGTGGATGAAGCCCTCTACAGGCAGATAGGAGCAGCCTCGTGCTCACAGGCCCTTGTCCTCATGGAGGACTTCAACCACCTCAATATCTGTTGGAGGGATGGTACGGCCCAGCACAAGCAATCCAGGAGGTTCCTTGATTGTGTGGAAGGCAACTTCCTCTTGCAAGTAATAGAGAAGCTGACAAGGAGAGGTGCCATGCTTGACCTCGTGCCCACCAACAGGGAGGGCCTGGTTGGAAATGTGACACTCCAGTGTGATGGTCAATCATGAGATGGTCGAGTCCCAGATCATCAGAACAGTGAGAAGGGCACACAGCAAGCTCACTGCCCTGAACTTCAAGAGAGCAGACTTTGGCCGCTTCAGGAACCTGCTTAGTAAAGTCCCATGGGATAAATCCCTAGAGGGCAGGGGGTCCCCAAGAATACTAGTTGATATTCAAGGATCACCTGCACCAAGCTCAGGAGCGTTGAGTCCCAACAAGAAGGAAATGGGGCAAGAAGGCCAGGAGGCCTCCATGGATGGATAAGGAGCTGGTAAGAAAAGTTAGAAGGACAAAAAAAAGCTTATAAAAGGTGGAAGCAAGGACAGGCAGCCTGGGAAGAATACAGGTTGTCCAGGAAGCCAGGGACCAGGTCAGGAAAGCTAAGGCCCAGTTAGAATTAAATCTGGCAAGGGACGTGAAAGTTAACAGGACGGGTTCTACAGGTATATAGCAAACAAAAGACAGACTAAGGATAATATGGGACCTCTCTGGAAGCTAATGAGGGAACTAGCTACCCTGGGTTTGGAGCCTCAGTCTTCACTGGCAAGTGCTCTAGCCATGCCACTCCATCACTGGAAGTGTTCAAGGCCAGGTTGGACAGAGCCTTGGGCAACATGGTCTAGGGTGAGGTGTTCCTGCCCATGGCAGGGGGGGTGGAACTAGATTATTAGGGGCCTTTCCAACCCAAACTATTCTATGATTCTACATTGCCCCTTGTCAGGACTTTATGCTTGGATGATGGGAGGATGTTCGGATGTGACACTTGGAATTCCCATTCCAGCTTCTGAAGTTGGATTTCTACACCTTTTCTTTCAAAGCACAACTGCCATGGAGGAGCTAATGCCCTTATTTAATATAATAACTCTGTGATTAATACATCCTGTCAGTATGTGGGAAACCTGAATTCAATTTCCTCCTCTGCCTGAGGGATTTGAACTCCAGACCACACAAAGTGACCTGAGCAGCCAGCTCTAGTATTTTGTGAGTGAAGACGACTCATACTTTCCAAGATGTCCAAGCAACACACAAACTCAAGTATTACAGAGGCTAATTGTTCTGTTATCAGGTGGTTAGTGTTCAGAAAACACAGGGCACTGAACCCAGCTTTTTATTACTCTGAATAGGAACTTTGTTATGATGCTGGATATCAAAGGTGCCTGATTTAGCCATGTAAGTATTGACCGTGAGCCAGAGGGTATTTTCTGAGAATGTGTCTGAGCCCTGCAGATCCAGCATATAAATCTTGTACCCAGTCACTGTATGTCATAGGACTGTACAAGCAGGGGAAACTTGAGTCACGTTTCTCTATGCTGTGAAAATAGCCACAAGCATACCTTTAGGGAGCAGGACATCTTGAATGCCCAAAATGTCAATGGTAGCCATGGGTGGAAGTCAAGCAAGTGTTTAGAGGATTGTAATTTTAGCATGGCACAGGAGTCTGCTGGCAGATTTTTGTAGGTTCAAGGCAAGAACCACCCTCCCTTCAAAAGCTGAAGGAAAGGATGCAATTTCTTGATGACTTCAGTGTGTTTGCAGGGCAATACCATGCTTGGCTGATTGCATTGGGTATGGTTGCCTACTATTCCAACTTGCTGTTATACTGTTACATTTTATTGGTTGCTCAGTTATTTTCATTCCCAGAGCCACTACAGTTCTGAAACCAATTGTGGACGTGTGTAGGTCAAGGGGAAGGAAAATGAAGGGTCATCTTAAGTTTATACAGTGGTGCTTTTTCATTTTCTATAAAGCTAACTACATTTAGGCTCCCTGACGGGTAAGCCTTTTTTCCCTTGTCTATTATTTTCAAAGAAGAGAGTGCATATGACAGTCTGAGAATAGCAGCAGCCTGAACACAGATGGTAGGGATTACACCACACCGAGCCTTGACCTTCAAAAGCCTGCCGTTTCTTTTCAAGGTTTCTCTTCTTTGACAGGTGGACTGGCTTTTGTCAATTACTTTCATTAATACATTTTTTTCATTATGATCAATTACCTGAGCTTTAGGCCGTGTCTCAAAATTACAGCAAAGCAGGATCCAAATTGAAAAACTGAAACTGTTTCCCATCTTTTTCTCCCTTCTGTTGCACCAAAGTACTCTGAAACACTGGAAGATTTAACTCACAATGGAGAAATACTGCCCAGTTTCTGCTCATTTCTATCAGTTGCTTGGTCTGATTCTGGGTAATGCACACGGTAAAGGTTAATCCATCTAGTCACAGATCAAGTTTGCAGGGGACTGTATTTAAAAGATACTATTTTCTGAGATGTTAAAAATTATAAAATAATTAAATATTGGAGCAGAAGTTAACACTGATTTTATAATGTGGAGGGAAACTTTGCATAGACCAGATAGAGCCATTCCTGTAATGAAATGGTACTGTAACGGAAACATCAAATGAAAATTCAGGCCAAGATCATTGAACTCAGTGGAACGCACACTGGTACAGATGAAAGCAGGGTTTAGCCTTTTCTTCATTACAGACTGACAAGCATGTCAGAAATTCACATGTGTATTGGAGACCTCAAGGCATGAACAGCCAGAGCCATAGCAGCCTGTAGAACTGGGCTGCTGGTGTAAGACCAGGTTCTCTGGGGAGTTTGGTTTTGGTGCTAGATGAAAATACCATAAATGATTTTCCTCAGTATCACGGAGTGATTTCTGTGACTGGAAGAATCATGAAGTATCCTATTGACTGGTCACTGATTCCTACATTTCTTACACAGTTCAGCATCTCAGCAAAAATGTCTGGTTTGAATTTATTTCCAACAGACATTAAAATATCTCTGTAACAATCTATTGGTCACTACCTTGTGACCCAGGTTATATAATGAGGAGTCAGACCATAACCCACCAAATTATGACAATTATGACAATCTCCTCAGTCCTTTACATGGCCTCCTTGCTCTCTACATCTAGACTGAGGGGCAGAAAGACTGGGTCTGATTTGACCTTTTTGTGCATTGCAGTTTGCCCTTACTCACACAGGAGAGCAAAAAGAGTGCCCATGGTTTGGCCTGGGTCCTTTTCCCCAAATGACTGGCAGCAGATGATTTCTCGAGAGCAATAGAGATGAAGAGAAGAATTTGCAAAGAATTGAAATGTTTTTCTGGCTTGGTGCCTCCTTTTACACAGTGTCGAAACAGAAGGGATGATCTAGTCCCAAATCAAACCTTAAAAGGTGCTAACATACAGGACAACCAGAGGGATAGAAACTCCTCCTGGTACACAAGGGAGATAAGCAATTAATACTCATTAATGTTAATAAGTGTTACTGCATAAATCCCCAGTTTCCTGGACCAAGCAGAAGAAAGTCTAAAACCATAATAAATCTGTCTCAAATTTAGTAATATTTGTTCCAACTACAGTATAATTACTAGAATAACATTGTGGTGCTGTAAAACATATTGAAATATAGTGTTACATCATCACTGCTATTTATTACTGTAATTTTAGTACAATAAATTATGGTGCAACCCATTCCTTGGGATTAAAACTGCAGTTTTAATATAGCATTTTTAGTCTAGATAATATGAATGGTCCAGGACAGTAAGAGTTTTGATCTAAAATAAATAGGTGATAAAAAAGCCATATGAGATTTGCTTTTATTTTAAAACTTCGTTAAAAAGGGATTTGTCATTAGCACCAAATACAAGGGGAAAAATCAAAATCTGAAATGCTCCATAAATTGACTCCATTTTTACCAAGTGACTTAGAATTCAAAGGTAGTTTAAAAACCACGACCTATTAATTTCCTGAAAAAAAAAAAAAAAAAAAAATCTGAATTACATACAAAAGTGAACTATTCACTTTGAAAGTCACAAGCTACCTAAAAGCTAAAACTAATTAGAAAGAAGGGTTTGGTGATTATTTTTTTCTTCTTTTTTTGCTTTGTTTTGTTTCAATACTGAACAATGATTTTCAGACTGCTGAATGAGAATTTTGCTTCAAATTCTAGTAAAAGCAGGTTAGGTCCCTCTTTAGTAATACTATGGTGAATAACTTGGAGGAGCTGAGCCAAGTATGTGCAGGATTCTGATTTGGGGAGTTTTTGGTTGGTTGGTTTGTTTTTTTTGTTTGGGGGTGTTGGGGTTGAGTATTTTTTTGTTTTTTTTGACAAATATAAGAGTAGGAACATATAGCACATTTTAGAAATTCAGATATCTATAAAGAACTACCCTAGGTAGAATATTCCTAAAATTTATTTCACTACCTACACTGTGTCTTATCTGTAGTTGTAGAGATGCTTTAGCAGTCATAGGAAACATTTATTTCAAATATAAAAGCTTTGGAAAAGGGTGGTTGCATCCTTTTTTTGCTATACATACCACCCCTTTGAAAAGGTGCTGAAACATTTTACAGATTAAAACTATGGGAATAATTTCATCATTGTGCATTTTAATCTGCACACAAGCTAACTCATGTCCTTCATTTGTAAGACAATGACTACAGAAAGAATCAGCCTTTATTCGTACAAGTTGCTTGCAAACTCTCAGAAAACCTTATTACCATCCTGTCAAGTTAAAGCATGCAGCAAAATGCTCCCATCCACAGGGCCACTGAGGAATGGGTCTGAGACCAGAAACCCAACCTGGCTTCCTCCAGTGCCTATGGTTGCACACATCCTGCGGAATGCCTACCTTTCTGTGCCAGGCGCAGGACAGAGCTACCTCCAGGTACACGACAGCCCCTCTGACTTCAGGTATATGGTTTTTTGTCTCATCTGCAGGGTATCCATCTGTCACACCTTTAGGTTCATTCCCCCTGTGTCAGTGAATTCTCATAAAACTAGTACAAGTGCTAAGAAGTTATTTGTGATAACTAATATTTCTGTAGTAGTTTTGTGCTTATAAAATTATCTGATTATTGATGATATTTTGTAGAACAAAACCCCACAGTACATCCAAAAACACATATAAAGACAAAAAGGTTTGTCTTTGTCTAAGCAATTCTATAAGCACTTACCAGAAATATTACTATTCACTTCCAAAAGTGTACCTAATTTGAATATGTTTCACATCCTGTCTCTCCCCACCAAAAAAGTTGAGAGAAAGTTTTCAGCAAAATAGTTTTGCTTTGTGATAGTTTCATTTTATTAAAACCCAGGTTGTTCCAAAAGGAAACATTCTATATCACTAGTTAATATTTTTTGATTATGCTCTGAAACTGCCTATTTTGATTGCTTTTTTGTGCTTAAATTTGGAAAACCACCTAGACATTTATTTATTGTCAAGCATGTGTTTAGACCTTATGAAAAAAATACTTGGAAAAAAAGGAAGGTTAAACAAATAGGCTTCAGTGGGATACCTTGAATATTTGCTTAAGTTATGCTGATGTGCAGCTGACTGAGATTAATGCTAGCAGAAAAGTAACAAATAGTCAATTACAAATGAAAAATAAATTATTTTGTTCATTGGACCAGTCTTCTTGAGATGAGAATGGGTATCCCTGAAAGACACATTCACCAAAACTTTGGTTGAGTAAAATTTGCACAAGAGTTTACAATTACTGAAGAGCAATGAACTGAGCTCTGAAATGCAAATTTATTGAAAATTTCAGTTCATATTTATAAGCATTTAACAAGACTCTACAGATGTTGAGATCTGCCTTAACATGCTACTGGTGTGAGAAATTATCCCAAAACTTTGTGCACACTTTGTTCTTTAATTCAGCTCTTTGTTATTTAATTGGCGAGCTCTTAAACATATCATATGTCAAATTAAAAGTAATCTGTTATTTTTCTTATTAATGGCATAATTATATTGCACCACTATAAGATTGCTTTCAATCTAATTATGTCTAGGCAGAGATTACTGGTAATTAATATAACAAATAATTTTGACTACAACTAGCAATAATTGCTTTCTTGAAGAATTTTCTAAAACCCTTAAGTAATTTTATTACTTCTACATACAGTATTGCAATAATTCTTTAGAAGTTAGTAATTACTTAAATAAGTAATTAATTGCTACATTGAATTACATGTTTGAAACAGAACAAGAACAAAGTATACATTTGCCTTCAGAACTGTTGGTGAAGGGCTCTTTCTGGTCACCGGATCTGAAGCCCCAGAGGTTCTCAGCTGGCCACTGAGTCAGAGCCTAACTCTGCTCTGTAGCAACTAAGAACACCCAAACTGCTGCTCTGCCCCATCCCGGGAACCACAGGAACCATTAAGTGATTATGGAAATGAGCACCTAAGTCTCTAAATGCCTTAATGTTCTCACAAAAGCATCTGCAAAGCTGCACCGCGGGAGTGACACCTCACAGGTAACATGCTACCCAAAGTCCTTTTGCAGGCAAAAGCCCTGGGAACCCGAAGTGAGAGTCTCGAGCAGAAAGAAACCCCCTGTACTTAAAGGGGGAAAAGAGCAGATTTTTTTCTTTTTTTATTGGTGGCCATTATTTTGTGTGTGTGTGTGAGTGTGTGTTTGTACAGGTGCAGTCATTGCTTGATTGCTAAAGGGGTGTTAGGCCGCTGTGAATAGGAATGTCATTCAAAGGGAAAGTGGTCCAAGAACAAGCTGTTTCGCTTAAAAGATCATCTGTGCTGTGAAATAATTTGGGAACCTCCGATATACTGTATTACCCCAGGACATGGCACATTAAAATACGGGTCTGTGAAAGTCTGTCATTTAAAAGGCCATCTAGTACCATGTTTTATATAAATTAATACCCATCTTATCAATAAATCTCTTTTTTGAAAGATACATGATCTAAAATTTAAAAGTAAAATTTAATTTCCTCTCCTTACCAAATACTGTGCCTCAGCACCTGGCTCATGCTTCAAGATCCATTTCACTAAGGAATCATTTTCATCTTCTGTATTCTGCGTTGCCTCTTTATGTCAGATATTTATACTTGTTTTATGTTTTTGCCTCACCTTATCTTCCCACTAATACTGAGATACCAATTGCTGTTGCTGCTACCACTCCTGTCTATCCATTCTCCATAGTCTCCTTGATATTAATCAAGGTGGGAAAAATTTCACTACCCTGAGAAAGGGTCCTTAAAGTGAGATTTGAACTTTATCTATAAGGAAAAAACACTTCATGTGGAACATGAAAGTCCTGAGGACCAAATTATGGCTATCCAGTGTTCATCTGCCCAACAAAAGAGAAAAGAGGCAGCTCAGTGACCCTAGTCAGAAATTTTCCATATGAACTTGCTTTCGTCACAAAACCAGTCATTTGTTTGAGATCTACAGTAGCATAATACAGTGTGACCTGAGTAAAGCTTATTTTGACCAAATATTCTAGTGACATCAGAAATTTACATTTGAAAAGGGAGAAGATGATTGTGTGTTTCAATGTTTAAAATTTCTTATTCATGTGTGCAGTACCAGAAACCTTACTTGAAATTAAATTTGCCCTAAACGTTTATTTGTTTTTTCCTTAGAAATTCATTTTGCAAGACTTTCCCATTGTGTTCTGTTATTACTTTGTTTCAGGTAAAGGGAACATTTCAAAAATCATGGATCTCTCTCTGATATGAAATTTCTGGTAGTCTGTAATGAACGTACAAGACAATAATATCATGAGTTGCAACTTCACATACCATCTCTACCAAAGCATCACAAGCCTTCTTCTCCAGTATGACAGGTGGGTGTCACCCAGAGATGTTTATAAAGTAAACTAAACACTGTTCTTTCTTACTTTTTCTCTAAAACTTCTATGTTATGTTTTTGTAAAACCACTGACTTTATTGGATGTGGGGACTTTTCACAAAAGGCAAGGTTTATTTTGGACTTTAAAGTAATTTTGGGTTCTTAAACTTAAGCCATTATTTTGATTGCTATTTTTAATATTATTAAGCTAAAAAAAATAATTCAAAATGGACCTC
>NW_009916742.1:18092-24850 GCF_000696875.1 Nestor notabilis | reverse complement strand
AAAATCAAAGTGCTTTTCTCCAAATATCCTATAAATTTTGAGCAAAATACTCAGGATTTGTCAGAATAAACCTCATAATCCCCCTTTTTACTGTGTGTTCTATTAATGCACTAAGCTAAAAATATCCTATACATACTAAAAAGAATAAGTATGTTCTGAATCCCAGACTAAAGGTTTAATGCTGAGATACTGTTTCAAATCTTTTTCCTGTGAAAACTGGGTCCAAATCATTCCAGGAAGTGTTCCTCAAGCTGTTGTTTGCAGGCTAAATTGGGTTTAAGAAAGAACTTATTTGGGAATTTATTATTGCATTGCTCATTAACCAACAACCCATAGTTTTATTTCCCTAGCTTGTGACATATTCACAGAAATCAGAAAAGGATTAGCTGACTATAATACCAAACATATTAGAACAATCCCTTTGTATCTGACAGCAAATTGCAAACAGCAGCCCCGATCCTATAAGTTGTGGAGTTCATATTTCAGAAGTGCTGAAATATTCAACAGCTTATTAAAAGCCAATGCTTATTGTTTCATCTGGTAGAAAATACAGTATTCTTCCAAATATTTGTAGGTACAGCAAGAGGTCTGTGTGGCTGAGAAATCTTGGGCATTTCTAAGCAACCTTATTAAATGAATAAGCACCAGTAATGAACTAATGAAAACCCTACTCTCCTCATAGACGTTCACATACTGACATACATACACTCGCTATCTTCATGCAATCTATACTTTGATAGTCTGTGCTGTACAGGAATACTTGTTCTGTATGCATAGCAATGTTTGGAAGAGGCTCTTGAAAATATTATAGCAGCTTTACTTTGTGACTTGTGTGAAAGGCTTTCTCATAGGGTGTAAACTACTATACAATTTAAGTAAGGATAATACAATTAAATCAGCCGCAATGATTTACAGGATAATTTAATAATCTAGAAGTCATATACTTGTAAAGTAATAAATGCTCAAATTGTGATGAGAAGCTGCTTAAAATCTAGCAGTAGCTCATGGACAGATCTGAACAGAGGTGATGTCTTTAAACCTAAAAAAGGAAAGGTATTTCTGAAAGAAAGACAATATTCAATCTGGATTTGTTCTTCCTTCACTTTTAAGAAACTAGGTGTTGCTGTACTGGACAGAGACCAGGAGAGAAGGCGCTCTTTTGGAATACCTGCACAAGGTATGTAAAAATTTGACATATATGTAAAGATTTAGTAGGAAATTATGCAAACATGTGGAGGATTCTACTATTTTTTTGAGGCTGTCATATGGCTGCCAGTGCACCAGGCTTTACAAGGAGCTCTTGCCAGAAATGTAGAAAGGAAGAAACATTTTATTTCTGTTCACACTATTAAAATTTAGTGGAGTTGAATCCTCCAAGAAAGGGTCCTGACGGCTTCCAGGATCACACTGCGTTCTGCAATATTGCTGAACATAGAGCCGATGACAAGCAACGCGACAAGCCTCCCTGATAACACTGCTTTTCTGTGGAGAGTCCGCTTTACGTGCATTCACTATCGTGCAAGATCTGCATCTACCAGTTGTCTGTGCTCCTGCTGCTTGTGCTCAGGTAAAAAGAGGGAATTTGCTTTTCAAGGAGAAAAGATGTAAACTGTTTTCAGTCACAGACTGGGCTATAAATCTGGTCCCTAATACAAGTGGTTTATGCCTCAGTATGAATATTAGAAAGCTCTGAAATGCTCCTTCAATGAATTGCACAAGCTATGTAATATGGAAGCTTTTCTTAATACAGAAATTCATTTATTCATAAATGACACTGAAACAGGACAGCAGAAACTTTTGAAATTTATGAGTTTTTTTAAGCAGCAATGTGTTACTGTACCCTTTATTCTTTTGCTTCATGTAGTTTAGCTAAAAATGTATAAAGATTACTTTAGAAAGAGAAATGTAATGTCAGAAGATTACATGAAGCCAAGGTGTGCCCTTCTTTACATGTCTGACATTATGAAGAGTACCAGGCACCTGTTACAATGAGCTTTTAAATATTCATAATATGTAAACATAATATGTTTACATTTTAATATTCATTATCTTTATTTTTTAATACCAGAGGCCAAAGTGCAGCTTAACTTTATAATAAAACAGGAATTTTCTTCTTGCAGTTTGAATATGAGTATTGTAAAGTGTGACCTGCTGTGCTCTTCCCAACTTCAGATCTTTTCAGGTGTTACATTCATGGATAGGTGGGTATTTCTTCCTCCTCTGTCCACAGAGGAGAATTTCAGAAGAAATCTATTCTTCATTTTAAGAAGTTGGTTAAGGTTCCCAAATTTCAGTAGGGGAAGGAGATCTCTGCATTCCCTCCCTCCTCCCCCAAATATATACCACTTGAAGAAATACTGTGTTTCCCACATCCTGCTAGATCCATTACCATTAATCAGAGCAGGTAAACAGATGTGCAGGTTGCATAAATGCAGGGCAACTTTTGTAAAGGAAAATACAGAATAGAATATACTGTTCTTATTAATCTGCACACATGCTAGACTTGTCCAAACACATTAGGTGTAATAGTCTCCCTTCTCAGAGATCTCTGAAGCATACTGTGGTAGACCATAAGGTCAGCAGAAGGGGTAATTGCCAAAGCAGCTGTCATCGAGCAAATGACTTAACTGAAAAGCAGTAGAAAGGCCTCTTGCTTTTCCTAATAGACCACTACAAACTTGCAGCAACTTTTATCTCTGTCTTAAAATTACTGGTACTGGGTGAGCTACAACCATTGCTCAGATAAGATTCATTTTTTACACTGAACAGTGGCTAAACATAAGGGCCAGTTCCTTGGCTGTTGTATTTCTGTTCAATAAAACCATGATTAGTTTGAATAGACTGTGAGCTGACACTAGGCATCCCACAGCACAATGTAGAAGACTGTACTTTGAATCTTGCTGATGTTGGTTAAATCCAGAACAGATCTTACGCAGTTCTTAGACTTTGTCAGACTTTGCAGTTCTGTCAAAGAAATTAGAATTGGACTAACAGTGGTGTTGGAAAAGGGATCAAATCTGGGCAACCACAATCATTTTAAATTGCATGGCAGCTTGCAAGCAAGCCTTAGGTCTAGAGAAAGGGTTTAGGTACTGTTTTGAAAATGGAGATGTTGATTTAATTTCGAGAGTGGAATGTCAGAAAGATCTCAGAATTAGACAATAAGGGAATTATTTAGAACTATTTGGTTGACATTAGAAACTTAATCTGTGTCTTGAATTCCACGTTTTCCATGTTCAGGGCAATCAGTTCCTAGTAAGATAAACCCAAAGGACTGTTTCATTGCTTTGGGTATCCCTGGCACTCTTGTCCCTTGATCCACATCAGTCAATTCGGTTACATCTATTCCAGCTGTTTCATAAGCCAAAATTTCAGTGTGTCCTGAAGGTCTTGAAATTAACTGCTCTAAAAGTTGAGCCCTCTGTTCTTCAGGGACAGTGAAGAATGGCTGGGAGTGAAAAGACGGAAGATCAATAATCATGGCTTCTAGAAGGTAGGTCCAGAAAAAGTTGTTTTGAACAAGTAGAAGGTATTCAGTAATTTAATTGTTCAGTGGAGTCATAGAATAACGTTTTAGTCCTTTTAGGTAATTCCTCTCTTGTTTACTTGTTCGTTACGTTACCAACTTCAGCAGTAAAAATCATTATTTCAGCTGGTGTACATAAGTAAGACATAAGTCCTGAATTGATGTAATTCATTAGACAGGATTATTTCTTCAGTGAGACGTACTCAGCCCGGGAGGTTCACATGCTGCCAGCACCATAGTTTGATCTCTACTTTTCTCCCCTCTTCATATTCCACCTGACTGATCTTTTCTTTGCTCAGTGTTCTTTCCCTTTCTTTTATAGGTGTATATGTGGCACAACTTCTGTGTGTTTTCTCGTTGAAGACTAGCAAGATACACAATTCCTCACCATTAATCTATTAATGGTTTTGTTTGTTTATTTGTTTCTCACTAAAAAATAATTATCTATCTGGAGCACAGACTAGTTATTAATTGCTGGGAGATCTCTGTATCAGGAGAATCCCAGACTTTTCAACATAGCACTTCTTTGGTTTCATAAATGCACAATTGAGGCTTATTTTCAGTCTGGCAACCTTCTGTTGTCCTAAAGTCAGTAGGGACTTCTGTTTTAAAACACATATACTACTATTTTATAGTTACTGACTTTCATGCTTTTATCAAAAGTTTCACAATATTTGCTATTTTTTCCTCAGTCCCATTTCCTGGGGTAATGTGATTATGTGAGACTCTTGGGTGTCATTTTAAAAAATTAATTTCTTTTTCTTTTAGCTGAACAGCAAAGTGTGAAAACGTGACCCAAGTGCACGCTAAAAGCTTGAAACCCAAAGGCAAATAAAAAGAATTTAAAGTTTATTATTTAAAACCCAAGTTCTTTAAGTGTGATATTAATGAATTTTTGGAAGGACAAGACTATTTGTTTTTAAACACCTGGGACAATCAGTTCTCCATAGCTATAACTGGAGTCTTAGAGTTACATATATTACATACCTTTATTATTTCTTATATATATGTCTATATATATGTAGAAATAGCTTTTAAGTTAACAGATAGCATCCTTTCAAGTTTGTGTTTTCTTAGCCTTATATGTAAGAAGTCAGTTATTTCCATTTGTTCAGGGAAATGACGCAATTGCTTTGCTTTAGTAAAATTTAATCCATTGTAAGGAATGCTAAGCCTTTTCCATTATTAGCAAACTCTTCCTAAATTACGAGATACTAAGCTGACAGGCAATAAATCAAAATTAGCAATTAAATTAACATTTTTTAAAGCTTTTTTAAATTCACAGGTGAAATAATTATGAGTATTCACTAATATCTTCTTGCGTTACTTCATCTCATACATTCATTTCAAGCGTATCTGCATTTTCAAGGCAGATAAAGTCTGCCTACAGACTTTTTCCCACCTATGCATACCAAAGACAATTAATGAAAGTAGCATGAAATAGCATTCTCCCGAGTCCTGTGAACTACTTTAGTAACAGATATCTTGGATTGAATCTGTAGGCAGTCTTCAAATAAATGTAGATATGAGATTGAGATAGCGAGAGCTACAGTAAGTGCAGGATGCAATAATTCATAAAAAAAAGCTCATCTTAATTCCCTTATAAAGTGTCAAAATATCAATTCAAATTATTTGTGGTTAAGGTTGTTATCTTTATTTCAGTAATATATGAAAGTAGCCAAATGTTACGTTTCATAAGCATGTCAAAGTGCCAGCTTCATTCCAAACTTAAACCATCATGGCCATCTGTAGTAAAAATCATTCTCGCTTTGGTTTTCAGAACCACTGTTATGCTCTTAGACTAAACATTTAACTGTTGCAAGCAGTCAGCAGCTTTATTACTTCTGCCTTCACAGAGGTATCCTGGATTCAATTTGTCTAAGTACTTCAAAGTATTTTAATTTTGAAGTACCCCAAGCATTTTGGAAAGTTTAAAAGCTATTTGTCTTCTGAGATATTTGAATGTAAACTAAAATGAAAATTGTCTTCATGACCTTTTTTTCCATTTTAAATGACTGTCATGTTTCTGTTCTGAAAAAGCCACTGAAGTTCAAATGTACAGTTCCACCCCCCCACATCCCCCCTCCCCCTGAAGTTCAAAATGACGTGTCCCCCCCCCCCCTTCCTGCTGCTCCCCAAGTAACTGTAAGCTGGTTTTAAGTTACATAAGTTACATGGAAACTGCTTGGCTTCCTTCGTTCTGGGAGTCCTCTCTTCCTGTAGAGTTCAATGACTCAAACACTTACTAATGTCATCAATTTGTCTCAACTTGCCTCTAAGTTTTGGCATCTTTTTCAGCACTAAGTTGCAAATATGGTTGATTGATCCCTCAGCCTAAGATAACACATAGCTAGACCTGGACTAAAAGTGGCATGAACATCTGAGCTGGTTAAACAGAATTCTGCAAGCACAAAACTAGATGAAATATAGGTATCTGGCCTGCCAAAGCAGTCACAATTGTTAAAAAAAACCTCAACATCATTAATGACTTTGAAATATTTGAAAAAATTGTGCAACTAAATATTTGGTAATATGGCATTTATTCACTAACACTTTCAGCTGGTTTTTAAGCTTCGAAACTTAATTGAAGTACATATATATGCATAACCAAAAGTTTATTTTTGTCATTATGTATAGTATTAAGTCAACACCTGGAAAGGCTTCCTGATAGCACTGTAGTCCATTCAAAATTCCTCTGAAGCCATAAAACTCTTGTGATGGATACAAACATACAATTTTGCAACCAGGTATGTGATCTCAATATTATAAATATGTATGCATTCAGCCTTACTTATAAACTCGTAAGGCTGGAAGGGACTTGTGAGTTCAGCTCAGGCTATTCCCCATGCTCAGGACAGAATCAGCTATGCCCATGTCACTCTTACCAGATGTTTGCCAAAACTGTCATTAGAGAGATATTGGCAGCATCAGAAGGTCACCAGCCTGGCCATCCCAGTGAGTCTCTCTTTCTAGCATTTGCATTTTTTTTCTTCTAATGTGAATTATCCCAAAATTTAAGTCCTGTTATTTTTAGTTCTATTTATTAATAACATATATAACAACTTACTTACAAACTTCTTTTTTCCACTTTTTTTCTGCATACTTGAAGACCATTTTTACATTTTCAGTCATCCCTTTCTTCTTTATTGTCAGTCTCCTACTTGCCCAGTCATGACTTGTAGATCAAGTTTTACTTTGTTTGAACTCACTGTTCTCCTTGGGACCACTTTTA
>NW_009916742.1:0-18061 GCF_000696875.1 Nestor notabilis | reverse complement strand
TCCCTACCTGATCTCTCTCTCTCATGAGCATAGCATTCAGAGCTGAGGTTCAAGGGGAAGGGCACAAGGGTGTGTCTGCAAATTGCACAAACTGGCTTCTCCTTGGCTTTTCTCTTTGTCTTATGAAGAACATCTCAGCAGTATGGATAACATATTGCAGCCCACAGTCATGTAAACAAATGGAAATATCTAAATACATCATTCCTAATTAGAAACAAACAACCTGATTCATGTGAAAATCCACCCTGCTTCAGCAATCAGAACATCCATAGAAGCCTTATAAACTTCTCTTTTGTGTGCCTTAGATTGAAAAGTTCAATAATCTTGAAATTCCATTCGTGGGGTTTGTTTGTTTGCTTTGTTTTTGTTTTGTTTTTCAAGAAGATGACATGTTATTTAAAATTTTTGTGCATATCCCCTTCCCTGCTGCTAACCTGTATGTCTGCATACTTTTTCAGCCCCACCACATTAGTTACCACGCAATTACAGACTTGTGAGAAGAAAAATGTAGCAGAATAAGTTAAAAAACGTTTAAATATCGTCCTTATTTTATAACCTGGGCACTATATTCCCATTTTAAAACTGCCAGTGAACCACTGGGAATTTTCTTTTTCTTGCTGATCCTCTTTAAGGCCTTTATGAATCACAGAGAAAACAACTCCACTGTAATAAAAACAGGGTTTTGTTTTCCTTTTTAAAAATTGAGGCATTGGGTAAAATAAAGGTCACTGCAACAACCTTTGAAAGAACAGAAAGAGTAATTTTCCCCCTTTTGCTCTTTTACTGGTTTTCAATGCAATGTGAAAAATCATTTTTAAGTTTGCCCATCTGTTTTACATAAAACCTTAGCTGACCTAACACAAAGTGAAACAAATGCACAAAAAGCTTTGCTGCTGGGTTCTTGCCAGTAAGACAGAGCAAAAAGAGAAGAAAATGTAAAGTTAGATCCTGATCTGGTGTAAATTAGCCTAGCTCCAATGGGGACTTATGGTGATTTATACCAGCAGAGGCTGAGGCTTGTATTTCATATAAGACAGACTTGTTAGACCCAGTCCTGCTACCACTGAAATCACCTGAAGTTTTGGTATTGATTTCTGTGGAAAAAGGACACATGCTCAAGGAGCTGTTTGCTACAGGTAAGCAGTATTCATCCATACATGCAACACAGGTTGTTCAGCAAATTGAGGGGAAAGGTTGCCACGCAAGTAACTGAGATTTGTGGACTTGCAGGTGTGAAGTAAGGTTTGAGTTGCACCCTGACTTTGTACTACTTCTCGTACTGGGGAGAGTTCGAGCGTTGCTGACCAAGCCAAGGAGATAGTCTGACATCAGACACGAAGAAGAGATTCTCAGCACACAGAGGTAAGGCTTATGTCCTGCTGCTTTTCTCCTGTTAGCCTGACTCCTCTCATGCACTATCATCATAAGTGAATTCTGAAGAAAGAAGGTTGTGCCACACAAGGAATTAAGTGAGGCATGTGGAAGCAGAGTACACCAGGAGAAAAATATCATCTTTAAATCCTCACACATCTTAACCTGCACTTCAATAAAACTTCTGTTAATGTGTCTAAAGGGTGAACTATCCCCATTATATTAATAGTCCAATCTAATATGATTAATGAGTATAAAGTAAGGTTCAAGCTTTTAATTAAAAAGGCAACCATAAGTTACTGAATGGCGAAGGTCTAGCTAAGTTTCTCAGAAGTAGGTTATTTAATAGAATGAGATGCCCCAAAGAGGCAGTAGGCCAAAAATCTCTCCTGTCTCACATTTTGTAGACAGGTATTGACTTTGATTTATAACAGAGAGCACATATAGCAATGAGCACATGTATATGTGAGTCTATAGAAATGAACATGTGTATGTGTATTACAGTGTGCACATATGGTAATATCTACATTTAGAGATTGCCTAAACTTTCCAGTAATAGCCGAAGTTTTTCTAGTTGCTTGTTAAGTTGCCATACTTCTCAGAATGTAAAATTCTTCTTTGTAGTGTATCTATCTGCCACACTCTCAAAATGTTTCTTGTGTGCAAAAAAACCCCAAAACCCTCTTAAGAAAAGTTGTCTTGACATGGTCAAGAAAAGACTTTAGGAAAGACTCTACCGGCTATAGACTTCAAAGTGAGTTTCAACATTTGGATTGAAAGTGGTTGCTATGTACTTATCAGAGACCTGCTTCTTTTCTCGTTCTGATTGAAAATAGTCCAAATTTGACTGTCAGGGGTTTCAGTTCACCCACGTCCAATAAAGACTTGACAGAAGTTGATATATTCTGTAGTTTTATCACTTTATGTCTCAACTTGAAATTATATTTACAGTATAGGTTATTTCATAAGTTGTTCTCTGGCTGCTGAACAGAGGAAAATGTCTATCTTTGCAATGGTGAAATAAGATGGAATATTTGCAATGAATGGTCAGTACTTTTCTGAGGGAAAAAAAGAAAAAAATCTGACTTTAATCACTTACATTCTTAAACACAATTAATATACCATGAAGCATATAAAAACAGTACATGAATCATTGTACTTGAACCACTAGTCCATCAAATACAGTGTCTTGTTGACTAAGGGTGGTGAGAAAGGTGAAAGAAAGGTGAACAAAACATCCAATCAATAGAGTAATCAGACCCCTGGAGAAACACAATTTGGTGAGCAATTAATAGCTCTCCCTTCTCTGTGAACCTGGAGGATTTACATTCTTACTAATTTCTATTTTATCTAAAACAACTGTATTCACCATTAAAAGGGAGAACAACTGCCATCTAATGCCTTCCACTTAGTTTATTCAGAAAGATAAGATCTGTCTGTAAATGAGTCTCAAAACTGAGTGGAACAGTTGTCTTTCTTTTGTGCTATTATGCTGCTATTTAAAGTGAAGCAAAGTCACTAATTTCTATATTCAAAACATTGAAGCAATCAGAAAGTAGCAGGCTGGACAAGGGATAAATCATGGCAAGAGTAAGAGGGTCCAAATCACTTACTTTCATTTAGGACAGTTTTTCATATATGAACACACTTTTCCAGAGAGGCTTCTGTCAAGTAAAATAATTATCCACCTAGAAAAACATTGCATTTGGTAGAAGCAATGAATATAAGGAGAGGAAAAATGCAAAAGGTTTCTGTCACCTGCCTGGCTGTGAGAGCTTTATCTGACCATTTCATGTTGGCTCACCAAAAGGGTTTTGGTCCCTTTAACAAAAAAGAGAATGAGAGATAAAAAATTGAGATAAGAAACTGTGCATAGAACGGTAGAACGGTCAGACTGTCTTTTTAATCTGCCTAAGGCTGCTGGTGGTATGCTGGGGAGCTGAGGCTTCTTCAGACACATTTAATGCTGTGTGTCAGCAGGCTTCCAAAGGCATTAGACCGTCTCTCCCGCTTCAGACTAGGAGCTTGTAACAGCTACCTGTAACAGGAGTTACAGGGCTGGCAATGGTAACTGACCAGCCAGGAGATGCTCTTTCTCAAAAAGACAAGCTGTTCTGGAGTAGCTATTGTTAGCTGCTGCCCCACAGTGGGGCTAGTATTGCCAGCTCCTGATAAATTTGTACCCCAATGTGAGCTGGGATTAACAGTTTCATACAGCTTTTCTGTGAGCTGATACAGCTCTGACCAGACGATACCCTGGGAAACGATTCTGGCTGGCCGTTCAGGCAGCCAGCCAGGCCCTGCTCCCCTGGGCGTCCGGCTGAAATCTTTCCGAGTGTCTCTTGCAACTCTGCTTCAGCAGCTTGTCCTGGATTTTCCTGTTGTGCTCCAGAGCAATTTTGTGGTTTGGTGCAAGAAGAGACAAAACCCATAAAAAGCTAACAATTCTGGCACTGTTCTCTAACAGCCTTCAAGCATTTCATAATATATATCTTGAGCCATTCTTTTCTGTTTGGTTTTGTGGGTTTTGTTTTGTTTTCTTTCAAAGTCTTTATATATCATCTGTTTCATTATTGCTGTCCTAGCTCTTCTGGTCAATCTGCATTGCTAAATCAATTGAATTCACATACCACGAGTGATCAGATTCTTAAGGAAGGATTTTGCCAAGGGGGAAGATCATGTAGCAGGTATCAAAATAAAGACACATTTTAAACAAATGGAGAATACTGCACAAATTCAGATTGTTATGCACACATTCTATCACTGAATGGAAACCTTATGTTGTGACAGATATTCCCTGACAGTTCTCAGGTAAAGATAATTCATGAATCCACACACTGGCTGAGTGTGAAAAGTCTTTAAGGGTCATTTGCATATAAAGTAATTGATGGCAATAAAGTTTTTCTGTTATTTTTCTCTATCTTCATGATGGAACGCTGAGAATTCTCATTGGGCGAGTGTTCGCAACTATAGGAATTACTGCTTTTATATACTAGAAAATAACACTTAACCTTGAAGAAATATATATAGTAGATTCTCTTGATAGGACCAACATGCAGAGGTTGGGGGGGGACTGGACTCAGCCATACAGTTTGTGCATGGTCATTGACAAATTCTGGTTCTTCCAGTACATTTGTGGCCACTTCAGGCTGGGATCCTGAAACCTTTAGAATACCTAACCTCTAGGCAGTGCCCTTCTCCCTTCCACTGGAATGAAAGTGATACTGGTCCCTCCCTGTCACCTTTAATCTCTCTTTTTGCCTATTTGCACTGTGAGATCTTCAGGTAACAGTCTGGTTTATGTTTGGTGTTTGACAAGCTCGCAGCCCCAGACAGCCCTGATCTTAGCTGTAAAATTCAGGCCCGCTGGAGTACAGACAAATAGCTGACTGCTCACGTATGCAGATGAGTTGAATCCCTGTGGTCTCTACAGGTGTCCCTATAAGGCAGATGAATCTATCATATAAAGGTACAATAACAGAAGAATCAGAAAGCTAGTGTAAATGAAAGAGATTTCTATTTGTTTTGCCAAGATTTACTTAAATTATAAGTTGCAGTGCTTTGAAAGCACGCTGAGATGGAGCAAGGTGCTATTTTTTAAGTGCTGTAGGGCATTATTCCAATCATTTGAGGAGAAAGCACTACATATTCTAAAGAAAAATATCCATTCTTGTAATGCAGGTTCATTAGGCATCAGATTGATTTATTGTATTGTTTCCTTTATAAATTATTTTCATTATGTTTTATCACAGTACATGACTACTGCCCTAAGGGACTATGCAGGAATGAACTGAATGGCAAGCGTAATAGACTGCTTTAATTAAAATAGTGTAATGCATATTTCAGTGCTATTAACAAAAACAAAATTGATTTTGTTTTCTGGGTAATTGAATATATTAAAGCCCAGGTGCTGTTCTTCTATTGTTTAACCCTCTGAGTTCAGCTTTAGTTGATGCTTTGAGCAGGAAATTAATTTGTTACCAAGAATTTCAGAAGAGGAATTTTCTTCTTTGCCAATGACATTTCCTTCTTTCTTTCCCTTTGTCAAGTCCCCTAGTGCATGTGTGTACTATTACTGAGGAAGAGGAAAGCGTAAACATTAATTTCAATAGTGAAAACCCCTTGATCCTGTTCAGTGTTTTTGAGTGGGCTCCAGCAGTGAGGATACTGATCCACGCTAAAGAAAAGCCCATTAGTCCTCTGCACTTTTTAACCTGATGTTCTGTAGAGACAGCAGTAGTCTGCCACTGTAATTCCATTAGTTAATGAACACTTCAGGAATTTGTCCATCATAAGAAAGACCCTTTAAAATTACAGTCAATCAATGACACCTGCTCTTCTTAGTGGCTTCCTTTTCTCCTTTTTCTCTTGATTTATATTGGCTATGAGTCTTTTTTTATTTCCTTTACCCTCCAGATACTGAAAGTTTACCTTTTATCAAGAAGATGCATTACACTAGTGACATGACAGACATAGGCAAAATCAGCTTAATGATTTCTGAGTAGAGCAGTCAAATAAACCCAACCAACCTAGAAAGAGAACAGTGTCAGAGGGCTGAACTACATGACTCATCTTTCAGTGAAAAGAACCGTTTTGCATATTGGTTGTCATCTCCCATACCCTAAACAACACCAGAGCCTCCTTCACTTTCATAAGTGGAGTTTTCACCAGAAACTACTACTTTGCAATAACTATTGTAAAGAGCAAGGTATTTCTGGTTTGGCTATTATGATTCACTGGCTTTTTGTCACTTCTTGTTAGGATGACATTTTGTCCTGGGTTCAGCTGTAACAGTTATTTTTTTCCTTTTTAGTAGCTGGTGCAGTGCTGTGTTTCAGCTTTAGTCTGAGAACAATGCGGATAACACACCGATGGTTTAGTTGTTGCCAAGTGATGCTTTTCCTGATCAAGGACTTTGCAGTCTCTCATGCTCAGCCAGTGAGGAAGGGAATGGGAAGTCAGGAGGAAGCAGAGACAGGACACCTGACCCAAACTGGGCAGAGGGTTATTCCATATCGCACCACGTCATGTCCAGCATAGAAACTTGGGGGGAGTTACCCAGAAGGCCCAAATCACTACTCGGGTTGGGCTGGGTATCAGTCAGTGGATGGTGAGCAATTGTATTGTGCATCACTCGTGTTTGCTGGGTTTTTTTTGTTTCCCTTTTTAGTTTTATATTCCCTGCCCTTGTTATTTCGTTAGTAGTAGTAGTAGTTTTGTACTATACTTTATTTATTGGACTGTTCTTATGCCAACCCATGGGATTTACATTCTTTTGATTCTCCTCCCCATCCCTTGAGGGGGTGGGGGTGGCGGTGGTTTGTGGAAAAGGGGGAAAGTGAGCAAGCAGCTGTGTGGTTCTGAGTTACTGGCTGGGCTTGAACCATGACACATGTCATGTCTTGAATGAATGGGTTTCTAAATATCCAGGCCCCGATTCTCACTCATTTTCCCCATTGCTCTCTATTTCAAGAAAAAGCCCACCCATTCTCAGAGGTCTTGCTGTTGCAGTTGCAGCTGGGAGAAGAAAAAGAAGAATATTAATAGATAACCACATCTTTCTGTCTCCACAGTCAATTGCAGAAGGGTCACAGGAAGTGAACAATGTTAACAGGAGTGACATAGCATTACATTCCTCTGAGAGGATCCTTGAGGAATAGTTGCTGTTTGTTGGAGCCCAGGGTACTGGGATTCAAAATTGAAAAGATTCTCCTCTGCAGCTCACATCAGATCTGAGATATGTATTACTTCTAGCAGAGATGCAGTGGCTATGGAAGATACTACTTCCCATTTTATGGGGCAAAAGATTGTGGTTTCCAAGTAAAGAGTAGAATTCCCACTGACAGCCACAGGAGGTAGTTCACCATTTTATAAAGCCTACCCTAATTCCCAAGCATGTATGACTTGCTAAGAGGGAATGGTATTGTGAAACTAAGAAATATTAACTGTAAATTTATTAATTTATTTTTAAAAGAAAACAAACACAAAACCACTCCAACACTGCTGAAGGAGCATGAACTATGGTAATGTCTATCTGGGATATATGTAATTTAGGAATAAATCAAATGGCTGAACTGAAAAATAAATCAGAAATTCAAAAAAAGTAAGAGCCAGACTGAATGAAATCCGTTACTGCTGATCCATCCAGTTACTCTGGAGATACTCAGACAACACTAACCATCGTGGCATTCTGAAGACATTCGCTATAAATCCTACACTCCTTAAAATAAAATATAGGTATCTTCTTTTTCCTACCAAAGATATTCTGTTCAAGCTCATTTACTCAACAAGAGCCTTTTACAAATGATTGTCCTGCTTTTATAACAGAAGAGTGGGCCATAATTAAACTGGTGAGTCGTCAGTCCACCAGGTTTCATAGGAAATCCTTTATTACTTTAAAGCACCTGCTGTAGCTCTTCGACTCATTTCCCATAGAAGAGTTGCAGATACAGATTGATTCCAAATAGTTCCCATAAAAGAATAGACCAGTGAACTGGTTTTACATAAATTTCAGTCTTTATAGTTTCTATTCCTATGCAATTAATGAGATCTGGCCGAATCCCCAGTTACTTCTGGGTTGTGATTTATAAAGCGCAAGTCTAGATTCAGGCTTCTCGAAAATTATTTCCCACATTTTAATGTTATTAGCTCATTTCTAACAGTGCATCTCTCCATGTTTCTTCTTGGAACTGGTCACCTTTAGTCAGTTACAAGATGTGTTTAATTATTAACAGGAATATGCTGAACTGTACTGAAAAGTATTTAAAAATTACAACATGACATGTATGTTGGCTTTCATCACAAAAAATAGAGAAGTTATTCTGAAATATGCCCAAATAGTACAAATATGTCAGCAGTTTTAAAAACTGTTGTTAGGTGCTGCTCTAAACAAGATATAGTGATCAAATAATCCTAAACAAATGGCGATAATTTAAGTAGATTAAATTAAATTTCAGAATAAATAAAATTATATTTTCATAGGTAAAAGTATTATAGAACCAGGATGAAGATAGTTTAGCTTTGGCAGAAGCAGCAGATCTTCAGCATTCATGACTAAACACAGTTTGTGTCTTCATTTAGGCTGTGATATTTGCGTTCAGTACAAATACTCCGTAATAAAAGTATAAGGCCTGAATTTTAAAGCAATTGCTTAGAAAATATGTGTTACTGTGCAAACAACATGCAACTTAAAAAGGCATCAAAAGAACTGCAAGGAAAGAGGTAATTTTAGAATTAATAAAAATCTAAAGAGTGAGTAACTGCCAGGGAATAATGCACTACATTTAAAAAACACAGGGTTAAAGACAGTTTTTATTTAGAATTTAATATTTCACTTCAGTTTGGAAAAAAAGGACTTTTTTTTAAGGCATAACATAAAGTAGTTTCACTCAAAGATGTGGTCTGGGAGCTAAACTTCTGCACTTTTGTTAAGCGACCCATGTTTGAGAAGCACAAAAGATAATTCAGTTTGTTCAGAAATACACTCAAACCTTTCTGGGTCAAATCTTCACCTTTGTCAGGGAACATTCCCGTTGAAGTCAACCTTTAATGCTTCCTCTTCTCAGCCATCCAGCTCTGATGTATTCTATGAGAAAAAAGTCCTCAGATGTCCGTCTGTGGTATGTTCTGTGAACAACAAGGCATAAAAAAGGAAGCAAGTACACTGAGCATCCCAGGTTGCTTTAGCAGGCTCACAGCTTCTATCACCACTGAAAAGGAATTAGAATCTGCTCACAAGTAGCCAGCCTTTAACATTATGCTTCACCAGAAATAAGTCAGTCATATAATAAAACTGCATATTTATCTTAGTTTTTCTGATTGAAATGCTAAGCTCTTGTCATTTATCTTTTGTTTGCACTTTCTTGGTGACAGTCTTGGAAAAAAAAGTTGTCCTTTTGCAAAGTTCATGTAGGAGTAATCACGCTAGTCACAGTCACTGAGGAATAATGCAAGCAGTGGCGAATAATAGATGATATATGCTACTAGGTATATGTTCAAATCTTTGCAGTCTCCTTAGACAGTAAAGTCTTCAAGATTCAGATATTTTTATACTTTTTATTTTGTATTTTTTTTAACTTGTATTTGCACAGGTTTTTCAGTGCCCAGCATAATGTGTACCGTTCCTTTTGGAATCATTAACTGTTATCACAATACATTACATTTTCATTACAAAGACCTGTAGTCAAGGATTAATAATGTGACCGTTAATGTTTCTCTTACTAGATGAGATGTATTTTCTGCTATTCTATGCCATTATTGAACCTTGGCCTGCTTTTCTTTCTGTCCTTAAAAGTCAGCCAGCCTTGCTTCTCCCTAGTCAAAATGAACTGGCAAACAGAAAGTATCTGCTGCTCTTAGACAAGCCACTAATGTAACTTAATTTTCCATAAATAGTGTCTGCATCATCTAAGTTCAGCTATTTCTGTCTGGTAATAAGTTGCGCATATTGACTTGTTCGTATATAGCTTTCCTGAGGTCAAATCCACTCCAGCTAAATATGATTTTGAAAGTTGAGGTTTATGCAGTAGTTTTGGCTCTGAGCCAGAGCTGGAACTGGACAGCTGGAACAAGAACTGATCTTGAAATATATTCAGATATAACTTCTGTGAAAACCTGTAAGATTTTTCTATATCAAATGCACACAGAACTGAAAAATAATCACAATAAACCATCTTTCAGAGAACTGAATGAAAAATACTGATTTTTTTATTAGCCTTCTCAGTCAAGGACAAAAGTTCTTCCCCTCCCTCTCTATTTTGTTAAGGAGAGTGAATTCCAATTTTGTTTATACCATTATGGATCAGATACTCATGATAATAGAGCATTAAAACAAATTTACCTAATATTTTGGTAATCCAATAAACCTCTGGTCCTTAGTGTAGTAGCGTAGTGGTACTTCTGAAGGAAATTAGGCCACAGCTGGATCTTAATGGTAAAATGTAATGCAAGAACTTAAGATCAATTTCAAATCTTAGGCTATGAGTCTAGAAAAGACGTGGAGGACTTATCCAGTTCATCTCTAGGTTAAAGTCAGGATCCACCCAATGAATGTCTGACATTCTCAATATTTCTTAACACATTTCCCTCACCTGTTCTTAAAGTGATGATGATGGTCCCACAAACTTTTTGGTGTACCTGAAAGTCTTTTAGCCTTTCAGATTAAGTAAATTCCCATGCTAGTCTGGCTGCATCTTGTATAATGTAGTGCTCTCTGTTATTTTTTTTTTTATCCCAGTCCCAGTGCAGAGAATAACGTATTATCTTCTCCACTGAAGCAAACTCCTATGCATGTATGTAAACTGTTATGACTGTCCCTCCTTTTACACAAGCCAAATTCTTTCACTCTTGCATCTGTTCGTATTTTCTACTCTGCTTTGAAATTTCTCTACTTGCTTCACATTTTCTTTCACTATTTCAATGAGATATATCTTGTGCTCCCTGTCAAGAAATCAAAATCAGTCCAGAGCTTTTATCACATCACCTTTGCAAGCACCCATTTCATGTCTGGAAATATTTTAAAGCAAAAGATGCAAAGCTGAATGAAAAGCAAAAGTAACAAGAAACAAAATTCTTCCTTCTTTTCTTCCTCAAACAATTCAAGGTTCATTACTTACTTCTTATTAGTTAGAGTGAAAATAATTCTGATTAACTCTTAATCTTTTGCTCTGCTTTTATATTTTCAGCACTACTATTTCAAGCTTCTTACCAAATAAAAAGGCCTGCAGCAGTATAAAGCATTCCTAAAAGTGCCCAGATGAAACCAGTAAACAAAAGTACTTTGAAGAAACAAAATGGGAGACAGCCATATGACACAAGTCTCCTTGTAGTCACATCAGGAAATATGAGAGATTCAGGCTACTTTCTGAGTGGTCTGAATGGTAGAGTGACAAATATTCCCCTGAAGGCCAAAAGAAGTAGTAGGGGAAGAAAGGCTTTGTAAATCTGTCCGCTCTTATCTTCGCTATTAGATGTCTCACTGCTTTTAAGAAATACAGTCTAACGTTTCGGCTAGGGTATTCTAATATGTAGACAAAAGAAACCAAAAAAAATATTCAGCTTCAGGAATATGAACCATAAGGCTGATTCCCCATCCAGTCTAGAAATCCATATGGAAATACATCATTAATTTAACTAATATTTAGTTGATTAAATTAAATTCTTAGTAGCATAAGGTGCAGAAAGGATGATTTATTTGCTCATACATTTAGAACAAAGCTGTTTTATCTGATTTTGTTCTTGCAAAAAGCAATTTGTACAGTCCCTATTTAAAAAAAAGGAAAATTAATTTCTAAATGAAGATTTTTACTAACTTTTTTTTTTTTTAATGGTTTTGTACACTGCCTGTGTTTTCTGGAGTGTGGTGGAAGAAGCAACCATTCCACAACAGCAGAAGGTATTTAAAAATGGAAAGGTATGTCTTAGCAATGTATTATCTAGAGGGTTAGAAAATGGATTCAATTTAAATGAAATGACAGAAAGCAAATCTGTCAACATATCTGCGCTCTACTGCTTCTCTGAGTCATGAAACTCCCAAGCCATAAAGAAAAGTTACAAATGAGACACAGAGGAGAGAAAAAAAAACCCCAAAAACCCACGAAACAAATTCAAATTTTATTTCTTTCTTTATAAAATATGATTCATTGCAGGCAAATTACTACCCATCCTAATAAATCATTATTACCTATATTGTGGCCAATCATACGGAAGTAGCACAGGGAGAGAGCTGTGCTTCAGATTATACCCACTCCTTCTGTATTTAATGCACTAATATACGAAAACAATTACAAACTAATAATTTATAAAATATTAAATTGAACCCAATCATATATAATCCAAGATAAAATATCAGACATCTGAAGGAATTTGATGAACTGGTAAGTACCTGTGTCTGCAGCTAATGCCCATTTATCTGTGAGCCTAACATGATGTGACATGATTTCTAAGAGCACTGGCTTTGTTGTATCAGTTTTCTCAGTTTGACCTTCCGCAGATTACCATGGCATCACTCTAAAAAACCTGAAGGAATGTAGAGAGGGGTTGTATTTGTGCTTTAGAGAAAAATAATATATTGTACATGGAATAAAAGCAATAGATTGTCCTCAAGTATATATTACATGGTATTTTATCAATTCTTGCCAGGGCTGGAACACTCACAGATTTAATCCTTTTGGTTTGGACCATATCATTACAAAGTACTCATTTAATCTGAGATTAACCAGGTTTGTAGTAATTCACCTTCAGTTAGAAATCATTAGGAGACAGAAGTCCCACTATTAGATCATCTCACCCATGTTCAAAGACAGTTCCCCCTTAGCAGGGAGAAAAGCACAGTGGGAACAACTCTGTAAACTGTGATGTTCCTTCTGGTTCCAGGTGCAAGGTGTTTTGTACTCATATAAGTACAAATGGCCCAGAATGCAAGGGATGAGCCTCACCCTGGGAAAACTACCTGCTTGATCATGGTGTATCCCCTGCCAGGTAAGTCTTCCGTTTCCACCTCACCCATATCTTTCTGTGACTTCCAACTGTAAATCTGTCTCACGGCTATGTGCTAGATTCTTATAAATGTATACATACATGATGTAAAATACAGTTTTCAAAGAAATGGCATAAACCAAAAGGAGTCTCTTTCCAAATTTATTTCCATTCACTAATGCTGTATGCTCGAGACTGACATAGATTATTCCCTAGCATTCATTTTATCTCTTGTAAAGTCGTTTGGGTACACACAGGTGCTCCACATGTATGGGACTATATTGGGATTTAAAAACCCCAACAAAACAGCACTCTCTATTGGAGGCAGGACAGAAAACCTCAAACTGTCTGAAAACCCTGTGCCTTTAGGGAGAAATATTAACAGACCCAACATGGAGAGACAGACCGGTAAGGACAGATTCTTTACCCTCTTTGCAAAAGGTTTTGCTTTGATTAAGATGGATGTCTAACCTTACCACCAAAAACATGGATCTTGCTTTATACCCTATTGATATGTGTAATATGCTGTTCTTTAGTTAGAGAGGGACAGTTCTCTCTTACATCTCAATGACTTTCAACTGACTATCTTTTCTGATAAACAGTCCAGAAATAACTCTCATGGAAGACTGCACCCAGGCAGTCCCTAACTGGCGCAGAAAAGGTGGGAAGCACCTCAACTTTTTCCACTGGGACAAGGATGCAATGTGTAAAGGAGAGAAGTGTGAATGTAAGCACTAGTTTTCAGTACTGCTCTGAACCCCACTGGGTGATACGAAATTTGTTGAAATTGGATGACAGAATAGCATGGTCCTGAAGCTTAGGGCCAACTTTTGTATTGATTAGTTTGTGAAAGGTAAGAGTGTTAGGACTCGGGACTGAAACACTCAGCAATAGCTTTGTCAGGTAGAGTTCATTTCCTGAATCTTTATGGAGCAATTGCTTGCTAAATGAGTTACCATACCCCTGGGTCCCTCAGGTTACTGTACATTGCTCAGACAGTATACGTCTGTCTACAAATCTAAAATAAATTACATAAATTGCATAAATGGAAATAAAACATATTTATGTGTAACAAACCATAACTATGACAATTTTTGTCCTTCAAGGCCAAGGGGAAAACGTGAAGTGTGCAGACAGACTACATGATTATGTGACAGTATTTCATTTGTTGAAGTTCTGATTCTAGTCTGGATTCTAGTCCAGAAGAACAATCTTCTACCTCCTCTTCGCATTACATGACAGTTGTTTTCTTCAGCTCTTTCCTCCACATGAAAAATACACCATGAGAGAGGTAAGTAAAGACAAATCATGGGGAACTGGCTCCACAATCTGTTGTATCCTGTGACAACAGAAGCTGGCTTTAGACCACTTGAATTCTTGATGTGCCTAGATGATACAGGATGACCTTTAGCTTCTCAGCTGTGTTGTGTCTGGTACCTTTTCTCTTATAGCAAATTCCAAGTGGTTACAAGGTGATCCCAAACTGAAAAATGTGGCCTTGGATCTGAAGTTTTCTTGGGAGGTCTTTCTTTAATTTTGTTAGCAATACTTACCAAGCTAAGTGCTCCATGGTTCCCCTCAGTTATTAGAAATTTTCTTTGACCTTCAAGGGAGACCTGAACAGTGAGATTAAAATAAATGATTATCAATCAACATGCTGCACATGAAACATCTTGCCTAAAAAGATAAAGAAAAAAATCGTTTGAATTCCGAAATTCATGTCTGCACAAAATAAACAGTGAATTTCCCACTTAATTTGCTAGGATGACATCCAAAAACCACCCTTAAAATTAACACTTAAGTCCCTCTTTCCACCAGATGCGTCCTAATTAATTTTTGTCACATAACATTTATTCTTATAACTTTAAGAGAATATGGTCTGAAAGGAGGAAGACTCTAATAATTTTTAAGATATATCTTTTAATTGCAAAACTTTTGAGCACATTTACAGCTTCTGTGAAAGTGTGATCGTGCGTTCAGTCACCAACAAACCCTGTCAGGAAGGGCTGCTGACAGGAAAAAGCCTTTCTGGTTTCTATATGATTTCAGAAGTCACACTTGAGAATGCTTGTTGGCATGGTTATCTTCTAAGCAGTTGGTACTATGCAGAATCATGAATCAATTAACCTTCTTGGTTTTCAATCCAGGTAAGATCTAGATGTAGCCATTCATGTCAAGTCTTTCTTTGTTGGTAGATGTGTTCACAGTTGTCATTTTTGAGTGTCATCTATCTTGTGTAGAATTTCTTCATGTATCAAGCATTCTTTTAGGCAGCCCAAGATAGACCATGATTGAGTGGATTTTTCCAAGTGAAATGTTGTCTTTTGGGGTTGAACAGAGAGGGTCAATCTACAAATAGCACAAAAGGTGGCATTCATCTAAGTTATTGTTTGAATGACAAAACCAATGAGAAATATTGAAACTCTCACTGGCAGCCAACATGTGTTTATAATAAACAAACAATTCTAACTGATTCTAAGGTGGTAAAAGAGCCAAAACCCAGAAAAGATAAATGTGATTATTTCAACAATTATAACTAAATTCTGAATGCTCATACATTCACTTATTTCAGAATAGACTTGACTATCAGTCTAGGCTTGAAAGGGATCTTTGAGAAACATACTGTTTGGGGAGCCTGTCATTTACCTGTTTTAAGAGAAGAGACAGGAAATTTCAAAATGCAGATGAGATACTAGGGAGGGAACAAGTGTTGGGGCAATGCATGGATGATGGAAAATACAAGCAAGGGCAACACTGAAAGGGGGAGCACAAAATGGAAAATATTTTCTTAAGTGATGAGGAACAGACCTAGGCTTTCAAAATGTCTTCTGTGCCTTAAGATTTTTGAGGAAGGTGTAGGTGAAAGGTTCTTCACCTACAGTTGTGGTGGTCTTGCTGGGAGGCATCTTAAAGTTCTCATTCAAGGTCAACACTGAAACCCTGGTATCAGAATCAGGGGTGCCTGAGGACAAGGACTACACAGTACTTTGAAAATGAGAATACAAAGCAAAATAGTGTGTGCTTTTTAGTTGGATCTTATTAAGAAAACAGACCTCAGAAGAGAAACTTCTCATTTGAAGTACGTGTGCTTTGTCACAAGATAAACTGAGATATTCCGAAAAATCAGTGCAGACATCCTGAATTAGCCAGCATTGCTATTTAAAAGTGGTCATGTATGTTCTGACCTTGAAAAATTCTAAGTAAGTATCCACAGCTGATTTCACTGCAGTACAGCTGTAATTCGTCTAAAGGTTTTTACTTCATGAATTAGAATATAGTTCTCACTTAAAGGTGTTTCAATACCATCTTTATGTTTGATTTGCAGTTCCAAATCCTGGATATTCTGGGCTAAACCTGACACTTTGTTACTGAGAATAAATTTTTTTCCAAAACTTACTGTGAATTTGCCTTCTTATGAAGCCAATGAATGCTGATGATTTTTTCCAAGTTTGCTTATCATTTTTTCACCATTTAAACAAATCCTTTTATCTAAAGAATAACATTAATAAATATATATAAGATTATTTAATAAAACAAGCAATTAAAACCACTGTATTTCATTTTTTTTTTTTCTAAGGCTGCCCAGGATACTCTGTCTGAAAAACAGAAACAATCACATGCAAAAAAATCACTGGCTAAATTCTGAATGTTTTTCAGGAGCACAATTGGCCAAGACACTCTCTGAAGTCAGTGGGGAGAAAAAGTGGTACCTCTCGAGAGCTGTTCATCTTGCTGCAGATGAGTATCTTATTCTACTTACTTATTATAGAGACACCCTGATAAACATACATGCCTGATGAATGTTTTTTCAATTAAGGGTTTGTTTTAGTTGCCTAACATAGACATCTAAGCCATCTGAGTTGCTGCAGGGCACCCCAGCTGCCCCACTACTGCTGATCCAGATGCCTAGATCTCCTGTATGCCAGTTCATTGCAGATGTCCTTGATACCCGACGATATCTCAAATGGCATATGATACCCGTGTTTAGGGAAATGATTCAAAGGCTAGTTATCTAAAATTAGCTGAGGTTAATTTTTGTTTCGGATATCATGTTTAGAAAATTTCCCCTTAATGTGTGGGGCAGACGTAGAAAAGTATGGCTGCTTTTTCACACATCCTTAATCGGTACCTCTGCTTAAGCCTAAATTGCTAACTCTGAAGGACAGACTGTGTGTGTCTGTGTTTTGGCCTCACCCATGTGTGATGGAGACAACATAACTACCTTCCTCTTTCTCTCATTTTACATTGCTTGTTTGACAGTAAACTTTTTGGAGCAAGGATGGTCTTTAAGTTTCCACGTGGTACTTAACTAGATGAAGGTCCTGCTCTTGCTTAAAATAATGGGTGTAATATTGTTAGACCTGTTAATATCAAACTGAAAAAAAAAAATATAAGTAACTTGAATAGAATACAGGCTTCTTTTTTTTTTTTTCCCTAGGCTAGTCAGACTTTCTTCCACATCTTCATTATGTTTCCATCAGGTTGATGAATATAAATATTTTATGTTCTTCCCAAATTATTAACATTCTTCCCCACATAGTTTTATAAAACTAGTCAGTTGGTGGTTTTGGCAAGCCTAGTTCTAATTATCCTGGCTTAATTACAGGAAAATATTTACAGGAAAATTGTGCTTAAATGATATCTATCTTGCTATTGTCTGGATGGGAAGAAGATCATGTTCTTTCTGTTGCTAAGTATATAACATCTTTAATAATAGCCTGCTGCACAATTTTTCTTAAGAATGTGAACACAGATAAAAAGACTGATGGGTACCTAACTACTGAAGTTTAAAGTTTTTAGGAGAAATATAGGTATCTTCACATCAGCCTGAAATGATATCACACACATACAATCCTATCATTTCAGTTCAATGTTAAGATATATTTTCTGTTTATTCTCACACAGCTTTCTTTGCTATGATTGAAAACATTTGTGGCAAATTTTATTTTGTGCCCACAAGAGGAATAAAAAAAATAAATCAAAACCCAAATCAAAAACTACAGCATTCAAAAAAAATCTTCTACGGTGATTTTTTTTAAACTCCCCACCCCTTTCACTTTCATTGTGAAAAGAACCTCAACAGAGTAAAGAAGGTAAGCTAACTACTAAGAAAAAGAATATCTGTAACCTATACCTGTCCCCACTTGAACAGCAACTGCAGCTGTCAGAAATAATATGCTAGCAACTGTATAGAATCATAGAATAGTTAGGGTTG
>NW_009916741.1:1005-1249 GCF_000696875.1 Nestor notabilis | reverse complement strand
AGCAGCACCTTTGTCTCCTGGCTCTTCGACTTTGGAAGCAGGATGCAGAAGTTCGTGCTCAATGCGACGGGCTCTGCCCAGCCTGGGGCGGGCATGGTCGAAGAAGCACACAATTGGACATGTAGGAGGGAAAAGGAGGAGCGAGCCCAATCCAAGTGCCACCGTTGCGGAGCTCTCCATGTGCTAAAGAGGCCCAGGTGCAGTTTTCTCTCCTGGCTCTTCGGCTGTGGGAGCAGGAGCCGGA
>NW_009916741.1:0-577 GCF_000696875.1 Nestor notabilis | reverse complement strand
GCATGTTTGTCTCCTGGCTCTTCGGAAGTGGGAACAGGAGGTGGACTTTCGTGCGCAATGCGACGGGCTCAGCCCAGCCTTGAGTGGACATGGTCGAAGAAGCATACAATTGGACTTTTAGGTGGGAAAGCGAGGGGTGAGCCCAATGGAAGGATTTTAACTGAGCTATAAAAGAGGCTCTCAGCATGCTCATAAACTAGAACAGCTCCTTTACCATCACCCCAGGGACTTCATGGAAATCTCGATAGCTTGTAGAGTGGCAGATTGCATGTGGGTAGATCAGGATGCGGAGAGAAAGATATATATGGAGATCGACAGGATAGAGAGACGTCAAGCTTTTGGTTCATCTTCCAGCAAAATAGCTGTGCTCTTTCTTCCTTATCCCTTCTACAGGGAAAATTTGGCCCAGAGTCACTGAAACGAGGGTGCCTCTGGCAAAATCCTGTTTATATGAAATCTTTTTTTATCACGGGCTGTTTTACGCCACGTGGAAACCTGCTGTTCTGGGTCCACTAATAACGAATGGGGAGGTGAAGCAAGTCACTCAAATGCAGGATTTCTCCCCATTTACATTGGC
>NW_009916740.1:0-7282 GCF_000696875.1 Nestor notabilis | reverse complement strand
CCTTCCCCGCCCTCGGGCGGTGGGGCCCGCCCCGATGCAGCCCAGCTGCCTCCCCGCGTGCCCGTGATGGTGTGATCTTGCTCGGGCGCCGCGCTTCGCTCCTCTGTTCGGTGTCACCGAGAAAATTACTGTTGGCCTTTTACTCGGCCTCTGGTCCAGCCACTGTTATCTGAATTTATAGGGAGACTTTACTGTTCTCTAGTAAAATTTGCTCTCTAAATAAAAAAACCTTGTAACTTAGATTCCTGAAAGGTGTCTGATTAATTCCTTCAGTGATGATATGTTGAATCAAAGTTTAGATCTGAGAGAACAGCTCTGTATACAAACAAACATATAAACAAAAAACCACCCAACAGCCCAAAAAAAAAACCCAGAAGAAAAACCAAGGAACAAAACCTCCACAAAATTCCACAAAAGCCTACTACACAAACAGTTACTGTACTAGTTATAGCTACAGATCTGAGACTCTCCTAGTCAATATACAAACATAATTTCTTTTTCTTCATCACCCAGCACTCACCAGCATTATCTTCTGAAGAGACTTAGTTCAGAAAACATTCTTTGTCAGGAAAACAGTCAAACAGATTCATGAAGGCCTATGTACAACGAAGTCAAAGGCTGCTAACTCCCTAGATTCTTGTATTTCTTACACTTGCCATTGTGGAAATCTCTCCTGTACCTCCTTCCTAAATTACAGCATGTTTAAACACAAGTAGTCAACTTTTTCTGCCCTGAAAAATTAAATAAAATAAAATTAAATTAAAAAGTAACTAATCCCTTTAACACTTACTCTTTATCTACTGTAGCAGTTACAGTGTTGCTTTGAACTTGCTACATAATAGGCATGAGACATACTTTAAAACCTGGCATGAAAGGTCCAACAAAAGGGTGGAATAAAAGCTCGTAACTGGGCACGACTGATCCCCACTACCAAATTTCTCAGGTATGTCAGTGTGATATGGTAGCACAGTAAAATGGTGACACTACATCCTGTAAGCACACCAAGAGAAATGAATACTGTCACAATGACTGATCAGGTTTCTCAGCTCAAAATAAAAAATAATTGAAGTGATACTAAGATTATTTTTTAAATATATAGCAGAATGTTTCAGTTGCTAGCGTCAAGAATCTGCACTTTTGGCCACTTACAGTAAGTCAACCAGCTTAATTGGAAAGGCCTAACGTTGTCCTAAAATGGTTAATATTTGGTATTCAGAATAGAATTACAAAATATTTCTAATACCAATGCCCAGAGTAGCTGAAGTAATTCCGTCAGTGTTCTCTGGAGCTGATTTAAGTGCATTGTGTGTCTATGCATGTGTCCAAATTTTGGCACAAAGTCCAATTTGTGAGAGCTGTGAGCGTGAACCTCTTCTGGTGTTCAGGTGGCAGAGCAAAGGAGTTCAGCTGGCAGACACCAAGATGGACTCCTTCACTGGTGTAGTAGAGAAAGCTGGAAGCCAGGACTTGCCCCTCCTTTCTCTCATGGAGGAGTTCCCATCTGTGGCTTTACCACCGGCACCACAGCAGTATTTTGGCTGGCCCTGACCTGGCCTTGTAAGGGCATTGCCAGACTGTGTCTGACTTGTCATCACCTCTGGCCCTGGTCCTGATCTCTGCAATGTTACCAGCAAGGTCACTGCACCCATCTGACTTGCTGTCAACCTCAGCTCCCAGCTCACCCTCCTTTGCAGAGCAACCAGGCCTTTCTGTGATCTGATGCAATTTTTGTATTCTGTTTTGGCAAAAAGAAACAATGTTGGAGTTTGAGGCTGGCAACTGTTTCTTGAGAGGGATCTCAAAGTAACAAGTTTATTGTTTCAGGAACCAGATAATTTACAAGGTCTGCTGTGCTATCATTCTTGGTATTAATGATTAAATTAAAAAATAAATCATGGCCTAGTCAAGGAGAAAGAGCCTAAGTTCTAGAAAACTTCTCAAATCCTCCATAAAAGTGTCTTCTGAATTTGCACAATGCAAGGATTTCTGCACTGTGTTCTAAGAAGATAGGTCTAAGAAGATAAAGATTACCTTTCCCAAGCTCAAAGAAGATTACCTTTCTTGAGCAGTTGTAATGGAAAACATGCCTGTATCTCAGAATCTCCAGCCAACAGCCTGGCATTTTAACTTAAAGCATCATGGAAAAGGAGATTATCTACTGGTGATCTGGCAGATGTATTTAAAAGTGTTGTACCAAATTCTGCTTTCAGGTGCAGAGACGCGGGATCAAGAATAGACGATGTTGAGACATTTTTACTCCTGACCTCATCTCTGGCAAAGACAATTTGATCCTGGGAGCTGTATTTGTGCAACTGGCAATAAAATGTGGGCTACTATATTTTTTTCTAAGTTCCAAATGATTAATTCAGTCTTGTTATTGACACCCTTGAATACACAACTGCTCAAGACACCCCTTTCCCCTTCTTGAAATAATGAAAAATCTGGCCTAAGAGAAGGCAGATCTAATCCATTAAGGCACTCTTTCATTTAGTAGGTGCTACAGGTGAGGACTTGATTCTAAAATGGAAAAAATGTATGTATGTGAGTGGTATAGCTGCTGCAAGAATGTCTTCCAAGTTCTTGTACGTATATAGTAGTTCAGAAATTACTAAAAAAAACCCTATTCTTTTGAAAACTGCCTACTTTTTATGAAGATATATATATTTGTGACAACAGATGATTGATTTTTCTATTTTTTTATTTTTTTTTCCTGGTAGAGTGAACTGAGCTTTTTCTATCTTTAACTACTGAGGTTAAAGAATCCCTAGCCTGGGATGCTACTCTGTAGGGTTTTGAATCTACTTTTCATTACTTCAGCATTTGTTCCCTTACTGCATCCAGGTATTGTAAAGAATGTTTTAAGTATGTCTACAATCACACGTACCAAAACAAGTCCTGGCTTAACAAAGGGGGAAAATCAATTTTCAATGATAGTTACACTAATGGTGATCTTAACTATGGACATTGTAGTTAAGATTTTCAAACAGGCTTAAGATACACTTGCCAGTCCCTTCACCACCAAAATAGGTACCTTATGTTTAATAGATTCTGATCTCTCATACCTTTCAGTATGCAGTTTTTCTCAAACTCAAGACTGTCTGAAACTTCACAAGTTGTTCTATGCAGCTAGTGCTATAGTGAGTCTTCATGTGGATGGCTAGGAGGAATTTAGATGTCTCCCTATATCTATATAGGGATATAGGATGCCTGTCCTGTAATTATGTACCCTCTGCTTGTACCACCTTAGAGAGCTAGGACAACTGCCTAACACTGATAATGTTGCTGAGCAAAAAATACCACAGGGTCCTCCCTCCTTAATGCTGCATAGCAGATATGTGTTTGATACTCTGAAGTTAGAGACAAAGTCTACATTTGGTTTTGAAACAGAAATTTTTAACCCTCTAATTAAAACAAGCATAAGAAAGGTAAATATTGTTGTAATGAAAACTAATTTATGAAAAGTGTAATATCTGAGAGTTCTCAGATATAGCTTCATGAAAAACTTAACTGATCCAAAAATTGATGCCACCTATTAGAAAGCTAAACTATTCAAATTTTGTGATTAAATATGTCATATGTGCAGTTTGGTTTCCTAATTAATCCAATCATTTGCCTGTCTGCCTCAGAGTTTTTTCACAGGCAGGGAGTTGGACAGACTTCACTGTCAAAACAGCAGCAGATTCCACCCCATGTGGAATAACTCCCATGTTTGTTCAGCATCAGTTCTTTCACCCTCAGGAGACCAGATCCATCACTTCTTCTCTTCGTAGAAAAATTGATTTTAAAATGATACAAACAACATAATTAATAGAGGAGCTAAAAATTCAGAATGTAAACTTTCCAAATTAAATAGAATGGCATAATTCACTTGCTAGGGATTGATTTTTCACCTACCAGAATCTATCTAGGAGTTATTCTAGGAATTATCTTGCTACTTATCTTCATTCTTTTCCATTTACAGCACCTGTAAGATTTTATTGATGCAACTAGCAAACCAGATGGTAATTTTGCTAAATCTTGGAGAAAAAGCTATTGATTTTTATACAGTTATTGTGTATGAAGACTTGAAAATATTAAAATGGATATACATATTGACCTAGTTAAAATCAAACCACCTTGTTATGTTTGTTGATAATCTATACTATTGCTTGCTAGATACTTCCCTGTCCTCCAGAAACTGCTGGTTGTGTTCATATCTTTTACATGTAAAATGTCAGGAGATCGTTGGCAGAATCTGAAAGTTCTGCCTAAATTCTGCAACCCTCTCAGACCGTACTGTGAAAGCCAAGTCCATTTTGTTTATTCTATTACATGGTTCAAGCTAATTTGTTACCTGACAAAGAAAATGGAATACAGTCTGAATTTTATTTATTTATTGAGCTCATAATCTTCCCTGGCCAGTCAGATTGCCTATTCAAACTAATCCAGTTAATAAGGATACAAAACACAGTTATCTCACTTTAAAAAATTGCTGTAACATGCAAATACTCATGTATATGCAAATATGCTCAACTTTTGTCATCTCTTTTTACTGTTTCTGTACACTTTCAAATAAAATGTGTTGATTTTCTCAATTACAATATTTTAACGTAACAGCCTGAAAATAAACAGTGAAAGAATGTTTTCACTGCAGCAACATCTCATTTAATTTCAAAGGAGAGAAAAGTCTTCCAACAACCATTCTACCTTTTTAAGCATGTAAGTTCAGATATCTTCCACCCACCATGTATTTAGGAATGGAAAGGTACCAGTCAGCTCTGAATAAGAAGCTGCACCACAGGACAGATTTGAAGAGGAAGTATTTAGTCCTGTGTGCCCCAGAGATAACATTAAGGAATGAGATCCAACACTACTGATCATACCTAAATCAGAATAGAAAATAAATATGATGGTACTAGTCTGGCTATCTGTCTTCAGAAGAAGGCTTGAGTGAGAAACTAACCATGAAATCGCACAGAAGGCTGGCTTGCAGAACTTTCCAAATCTTATCTCCGATGTTAAAATAACTCATGCAAAATATTTCAACATTATTATATGTAAATAATTCACAGATTTTAGAAGGTACTTTTTCAAAGCAAGCATACTAAAAATAAAGACCGCTATTACAAAGTAAGTTAGAAGGAAAAACAAGTTATGTCTGTCTCAATATATGCATATCTCAACAATTAAATTTGGAGTGTCATTCAATTGAGCAGAATTTCCTGAAAGGAAACTCTGCTGACCTACTCTGCCTGCAAAAAATCCTGTAAGTCCTTTCAACAATACTTTGCACAGCCCAAAAAAACTGAGTGAAGATTTCAAATGGTTTGCAAACCAATGTGTATTTACAGCTTTAATGGGGTTTATTATACAAAATCTTAAAATTATACTATATGCTTTTAAAACTGAAAAAAAGTTAAATGCTGCTTTGCAAAATGAAATTTCACAGTTTCACCTTATGAAACCATTACCTTATATATATACATATACTAATTTCTAAATTGATTTTTCCCCTAGTGGAGACTTTTCTGCAGAGGTGATCTCTCTGAAAAGCTTGTTTTTAAAACAGATAGATTTCAAATATCTCTGACCTGCAACCACACGCAGACCTGGAAGCACAGTCCTTGGCCTGTATGTATATGTGACATCATAGCACAACATGAATATTTATTATTTATTGTTATCTGGTTTATATTTTCTGTTGTTTCAGACAAAACAAAACAAATATTTGTTCCAACCCCGAAGAGCTTGCAGTGTAAAGGTACTGATCCAATGAAAGAGAATACTTGGATTCTAGTACAAGATTGGAAATCCTTGGATTTCCTTGTACAAGAAAAGAACATCAGCTGGCAACTGCTCACATATGCTCAGTATGAAGTTTTAGAAGTAGAATGATATTTTGCAAAGAATTCAGTATGCAGTGTGTTCCTACATCTTGTCACTAATGGTCAGCCAGCCTCCTGCGGACTTGAGTTCAAACTGCAGTCAATTATTACGCTGAAAAACTATGCCCCTACTTGCTCAGAGTATAGATCTATAGAGGACCAAGGAGTAAATTGCAGTTCTGTCTAATGGGCCTGACAGCCCTCTGTCTTTGTATGGAGACCAGCAGGGTCTCCATACTCACTTTACACCCTTCCATTTACAAGGAAGCAAGCTAATACTAGAGGATCCCTCTAAGTACTTCACAAATGCTGCTCTAAAGCTATGATGCTTTAAAGCTATTAAATGAGACTAAACTGGGAGGTTTTAGCCGAAGATGAAGACATATAGTAGCAGATCTAGATCGTTGGGCATGAGCTGCAGAGGTGCAGGGCCAGCATCTGCTGGCTGTCCCTGAGATCAGTCCTCAGAAGATGCCTTTGTACCCAACATGAAACGGTCAACATCTTCAGCTCTGGAGGAAACCACCTCATCTGGACAGCACTACATAAATCAGTCCAGCTTCATGGGGCTGGCTGGTGGCAGAGCCATAGGTGGCGGGAGAAGGCAAGGCCACCCTTGCCAAGCTCCCAGCTGCTATGACTGCAGCCAGCACCCAAGCAGTCAAATTTGCAACCAGCTTTGATACCTCACCCTTGTGCTGCAGTTGTTTTCAAGGACATTTTTTCGCCTGGCTGAGTTCTGCTGGAACACCAGCCCCAGAGGACTGAGTCTGGATGGGTGGCCTTTGTGTGAGGCAAGTGAGGCAGCCGAGCTTGGTTGAGATGCGTTTCACCTCGAATCCTGTGCTCAGTTCTGGGCCCCTCACTACAAGAGAGACATTGAGGTGCTGGAGCAGGGCCAGAGAAGGGCAACGGAGCTGGTCAAGGGTCTGGAACACAAGTTTGATGATGAACAGCTGAAGGAACTGGGGGGTTTAGTCTGGAGAAGAGAAGGCTCAGGGGGATCTTATTGCTGCCTACAACTGCCTGAAAGGAGTTTGTTGTGAGGTGGAGGTCAGTCTCTTCTCCCAAGTACCAAGCCATAGGCCAAGAGAAAATAGCCTCAAGCTGCACCAGGGGTGGTTTAGGTTGGATATTAGGAAAAAATTTCTTCACAGAGAGGGCAGTCAGGTGTTGGAACAGGCTGCCCTGGGCTGTGGTGGAATCAGCCCCTAGTGACATGGTTTAGTGGTGCACTTGGTTGTGCTGGGGGACCGTTGGACTTCCATCGATTCCATGGTTCTTGACTCTGTGCAGGGGAAGCGCCGGGAGCGCGGGCCGCGGCTGTACATTCCCGGCTAACGAACCAACCTGGCGCAAGGGGCGGGCGGGCTGCTGCTCTGCGGCTTCCCTCGGGACCTTTCCTGCCGGCCGGCAGG
>NW_009916739.1:3271-3601 GCF_000696875.1 Nestor notabilis | reverse complement strand
TTCAGAGCAGCCCTGCAGAGAGGACTTGGGGTTTTGGTTAATGAGAAACTCAACATGAGCCAGCTTCAGTGTGCACTTGCAGCCCACAAAGCCAACCGTATCCTGAGCTGCATCAAAAGAAGTGTGACCAGCAGGTCAAAGGAGGAGATCCTGTCCCTCTACTCTGCTCTCATGAGACCTCACTTGGAGTGTTGTGTACAGTTCTGGTGTCCTCAACAAAAAAAGGACATGGAGCTGTTGGAGCAAGTCCAGAGGAGGGCCACGAGGATGATAAGAGGACTGGAGCACCTCCCTTATGAAGACAGGCTGAGAAAGTTGGGGCTGTTCAGC
>NW_009916739.1:0-3021 GCF_000696875.1 Nestor notabilis | reverse complement strand
GTTGGACAACATGGTTTAGTGCGAGGTGTCCCTGTCCATGGCAGGTGGGTTGGAACTAGGTGAACTTAAGGTCCTTTCCAACCCTAACTATTCTATGATTCTATGATTCTATAAAGGTTGAGGCAAGGTGAATTAATCTTTCAGGGTAGAGAATTAAATTCTCAGAGAAAGTATAGTACCCAAATCCAGAGAAGAAATGCAATTCCAGTGATTGGGATACAAACTAAATACAGCTTCTTACATAATTACATTAACATTCGCTAACAACATGTAAAACAGTGGCAATAAAAATAAATTACTTCATATCTCTTGTGATTTAAAATCTAAGCATTTGTCTTCATGTTTGTTTGTTATGGTTTGAAAAAATGAGATTATAGTAACTGTAAATGTTACTTATTTTCCATTATTTTTATAGACAAAAAGCTACTTACAGGTCAGAATCAAGAATGATATAATTCTTTAGGTTTTCACAGAATATTAAATTGGTTCTACTCTTTTTCTCACACAGATAACACAGTAATTTAAAAACAAATATGTGTTATCTACTTCTCTTGTTAAAAGAAATCTGGGAAAATATTTTATTGACTCAAGATTGGGCTTTACAAAGTTTCCACAACCTTTCATTTTATGCCTCAGAAACCCTTGTTTTCCTGCTTGGTACTAGTGTATTACTCACATATGGGCCTGGCCAGGTTTGAGTTAGAGGACGTGAATAAAGGAAATGGCTCTTTGCCTTCCACTAAGAGAATATGAAACTAACTAATTTTCTGCAGGTAAATGGAAGACATCTCCAAAATTGCACAGGAATTTTACACTGAGAAGAGAGAATTTTCATTTCAATGGTTGATAGAAATCCATGCTTAAAAGTCAAGCAATTTGTCAATTTTATTATCTGCCATATAAATATTAGAAATTGAAATTGTTAGTTGACTTCGATGTACTACTGCAGAACAGCAGTTTCAACTAAATCCCTCAGAATTACCAATTTTTGAAAAGTATAAGGGGATTGCTTTTAAATAGTTATGTTAGAAATTGCTATTTGATGCAGGGGCTGCTCCAGAATGAATGTTGATGAGACTCCTCCACACTGAAAGCATTCTTGAAAGAATACATTTAAGGGCGTTCATTATGTGAGGGATTTTCTTCAATTTTTTGACCACTGTATGAGAAATTATTTTCCAACAGAGAAAGCTTTTTTTATATTTACCTATTACCTGTGTCATTGTCCCTTTTTTTTGAGAAGAACATTACAAAATATTAAAATAATACTGAAGGGTCGCGTATATTCTTTCAGAAGCTAGGAGGTTCTGAATAAAGTTATCTTTCTGAATATATGTTATGCATTTTAGCTTTATTTAAATTTTTAGATTTCAGAAATATAATTCATTAGAATGATTAGACACATGAAAAGTACTTTTAAACCTGATTTTAGCTACATGACAACTAAATATTTCCATCTTTTATCTACGCCACTCCTCTGCGATCAATAATCTTGATTCAGTCTTTCTAAAAGCATACCCTTTAGCTCCACCATTACCACTGCTCTTGCAATTGGAAAAGTCAATGATCTTCTCTTAGGTGCAAAATAACTAATAAATAAATAAAGTGCAGAACATGCTTCCCCTAGAAGCAGAGTTAGTCTGTGTCTGTGTTATAAAGAACCTTAAGCAATGTGTGAACCTTGCCATTTCAGTGCTAGCAGCTCCTAATATAGCTGGGGAAAAAAAAAAGAAAGAAAACGACACAGTAGCTCTGCTCTTATTCCATTTGTCTCATAGCAGTTCTTCAAACATTCAGTGTTTATCATCACTGAATGCCTTTTGTATAAATTGTTTAGGTTTCTTCCTTCTTGCTGAAACATTTTTCTCCTACTTTCTTATACATATGTCATGTATTATTTTCTCTCTTCCTGTTCCTAGGAATAAAAAATAATATTTCTGTGATAAGAAAGGGAAAGGAGTCTCACTGAATCCATTTTACAGCAATCGCTTAATTACAAACACAAGGCATTTAGACCCAAAGCAGCTGTAATCTACCTAGTTTAGATTAACTAAGAAAACAAAATTCTGTTACTGACTAATGCCTGAGGGAATTCCTTGTACAGAGATGAGTGATCTGTAATTTTAAAATTCTTGCTGCAATTCTTTCTGAAATAAGTAAAATAAAAGTTATATTCTACTTTCCTAGGGATACTGATCATAGTTCTGATTGCCACTTTTTCATACACATAATTGACTGTATCACTTTTAAAGGTACTTTCTTTGTGTGACCAAGCATATGGTGCAGCATCTGCAGATTAATCTATGATATAAGCATCTTACAAGTGAGGAATTTCACACCTGCTCTAAAATTTTATTTTCTTCAGTATGCTAAAGACTTTACTGCCAGCCTGTTCCACTTAATACCATGTTTTACTATGGCTTTTTTTTTTAAACAAATATTGGTAGATCTTACTTTTGGTGTCGTCTCAGGAAATATTGATACCAAATGCAAGGTACTGTGGAGCTGTAGCAACAGATGTAATATAAAGCTCATGGGAATGAAAAATCAAGCCACATATATTTAATATTTTTGTAAAGTATATTACTTGTTTCTGTTATTTTCAGTTGAAATTTTACTGGGATGAAAATATTTACTAATTTTTATACGTTATATAGCAATCTTTAACAGTTATTTTAAATACTAAAAACGTGGAGAGAATTGTATATAAGCAATAGAGATGCAGAGTTATTGCTCTTCTGACATGAGTTGTCAGGAGAAGGCAGAAGAAAGTACTTCAGTGCATGGTTTGTCTCTTTACTTAGAAGTCCTATGCTGGAACTTCAGTTAAATAGGAAAAAGCTTTACATTTTAACAGGTATTATTATCAATGTAATAGTAGAAAATAATATATAATATATTATACAGAAAGGAAATTCTGGTAATGAAATTTAATTAAACTCCTGGTAATGTGAACACTGAGTGGATTGCTTCAAATCTATAAAGCTTCAGAATTTACATTTAAATAAATGCAATAATCCA
>NW_009916738.1:631-844 GCF_000696875.1 Nestor notabilis | reverse complement strand
CCTCCCCCGACGTGAGGGGCGGGGCCAAGGCGAGGCCACGCCCCCGCCGCGGCCACATGCAAATGACCGCGCCCCCTCCTCTGATAGGCCACGCCCCCAGCGTCGCGGGGGGGGCAACGAGGGGAATGGGGGGGCAAGGCCCCATCTATACCCAGTATAGCCCAGTATAGCCCAGTATAGCCCAGTATAGGCATAGTATAGCCCAGTATAGCA
>NW_009916738.1:0-351 GCF_000696875.1 Nestor notabilis | reverse complement strand
CAGTATAACCCAGTATAGGCACAGTATAACCCAGTATAGGCACAGTATAGCCCAGTATAACCCAGTATAGGCACAGTATAACCCAGTATAGGCACAGTATAACCCAGTATAGGCACAGTATAGCCCAGTGTAACCCATTTCAGCCCAGTATAAACCATTCCAGCCCATTCCAGCTCAGTACAACCCGTTCCAGCCCAGTATAAACCATTTCAGCCCAGTATAAACCAGTCCATCCCATTCCAGCCCAGTCCATCCCATTCCAGCCCAGTCCATCCCATTCCATCCCAGTATAAAACATTCCAGCCCAGTACATCCCATTCCAGCCCAGTATAAACCATTCCAGCCCATTCC
>NW_009916737.1:0-7925 GCF_000696875.1 Nestor notabilis | reverse complement strand
GCCTTCGGCCTTGTGAGGGGCCCGGGGCCGGGCGGTGGTTTGTGTGCTGTGTGTTACAGACACCATCGGCGGAGGCCGTGTAGGTTGGCTGACTTCTAGGAGCTGTCCTCAGAGTCTTAAGGGTAGAGTGTCTGGTTGGTTGGGTTGTTTTTAATTATGTCTTCCTATTAAATATTAGGAAGAAAGATTCCCGAGTGATGTGGTTAGACATTGGAAGAGGAGCCCCAAGAAACTGTGACATTTTCATCTTCGGAGATGTGCAGAGCATGACTGGAGATAGGACACTGAGCAGTCAGGTCTGACTGAGGTTGGCTCAGGCTTTGCAGTCGTGTCGGCTTTGAGCAGGAATTTAGACCTCCTGAAGCTTCTTAAAACCTAAATTGTTCTCAGAATTTAAGAATGTATTCCAGGCTGTGGTTGTAAAGAACTTGTCTGGGGTATCAAAACTACCAAAGCTACTTTTCCATTTGACTTCCATTGCAGGTACCCTAACAGCTCGTTGCAGTCTCCTGGCATTTCTTTAATGCTCTTCCTCACACCTATTCAGTTCTGGGTGGTTGACAGCTGAACGGCAGTATTTGGCTGCTGGTTAGAAAGTGTATGTGTGCAAGTGTGTGCTGATGGAGAGTAACACCTATCTACTCTAAATAACATAACAGGCTGAGTTATAATCACTGCTCCTTTAGTGGGAGGTCTGATACTCTCTGTCTTATGGTGCCAAAGGGTTTCTCTTGGCACTTGCGGGAATACAGCCTCTTTAAGATGAGTTTGTTGTAGATGTTTCGAATTGGCCAGTGGCTTCTGAGGTTGCTGGAGAAGATAGGAAGATGAAGAGCAGGCTTGTGCCCTTACGGGAGGAGATCAAAAGAAAAGTATATAGTAACGTGAGAGTATTTGGGTTTGTGGAGTGAGCAGGAATTATTTGATAGGCCTGTGTGTATTTTGCACTATGGAGGTTTCTCTGAATAGAAGCGTTTCTTGAGATAGCACTGAAGGAGTTCTTGGTGGATATGGTGTATATCTATTAAAGACTGCCAAGAAAACTAGGTAGTTAAGTTGTGAAGTACTGATTGAGATGCAAATACTGAGAATATAATGCTGAAAATTAATAATGATAAATGATTGCATTTTAAGCAGAATATCCTAACAGAACCAATGCAAGTATGTATGGGCAGAAAATTGAGAATCACACCTTTCCAGGATGACACAGTTCAGAGTCTGTGAGAAATCAGTGATCAAACAGCTAAACCAACTGAAAAAGCAGCTGAATGAGATCACAGTGCAGGGATGTAACAGCAAAGGCTGTTACCTGTGGATGAGCAGAAGTAGAGAGATGTAAGAAGTGTTTGGTTTTTACCTGTGGATGTAGCTCTAGAGTGACTGATACTGGAATACCTCCAGCGTGTGTGCAGTTTCTCTCTCCATCTCATTTTTTTATCTATATATCCACATATATAATCTATATACACACACATCTTTTATATGTATAGAGGTGTTTAAAAACTGAGACTCTGGAGACTCTGTGGTGGGGTTCTTGCTAATTTTAGAAATGCATTGAATAAGTCTTGTTCCTTAACTTTATTTCAGAACAGCAGCACAGCAACAAGTATTTCCACTGAACACTTGCACATTCACACCACTGCAGCCAGCTGTAGCCCATTTTGCAATGTAAATATTTGCAGTTTAAATGCAATAAATATATCAGTGTTCAAAAAGCTGTTACCTGGCTAAAAGGTGGTACCTCCTGCAAGTAGAAGGGGAGTTTGGGATCAATTTCAACATTATTTGCCATAGTTTTTCAGTGAGGAGAGACAAGACCAACCGAAGTGACTTGCTGGAGAAATCAGCTAGATAACCATGTTGCATAAAGTCACCTAAGTAATTTGTATGATTTCTTCTCTCCAGGATTTCAAAACCTATGTGGATCAAGCTTGCAGAGCTGCAGATGAATTTGTCAATATTTATTATGAGACAATGGATAAAAGAAGAAGGGTACGTAGCTATTTTGACAGCAGTTAGCACTGTCTTTGCACCTTTGCTTGCTTTTCTACCTACCTTTATGCTTGAAAGCACCCAGAAGTTGGTTACCGTGTATCCTCTTGGCTGAGCTGAGACCTCTGCTCCTCTTAGACTGCCTCGTGGAGGATTTAATGTTACTGAGCAGCATTGTTGTAAAAGGTGCCCTTTTAGAAAGTGCCTTTGACTTCTTAATGATAATAGTTCAATTTGTGTCCAACTATGTTTTACAGGTACAGGGTTTGGTCAACACAGGCAGATAAAACCTGTTTTATTTGTCTCTGAGGTCAGCATTTAGCTTAATTTTTTCCCAAACTGCTTTTATTAGCAGTTATCACTTCTGTTTCTGGGAGTCTTGAGGAGCCTTTATTTTAGGAGGGCATTTTATCTATCAAAGTAACAGAAGAAATCAATAATTCACACCATTCTTTATTCAAAGAATATTGTTTTGTCTGTTGTCCATTCAGTGTGTTTACACATTTTCCCCAAATATGTATTTTCAGGCTTTAACAAGACTTTATTTGGACAAAGCAACGTTAATTTGGAATGGTAACGCAGTGTCCGGGCAAGAAGAACTGAATAAATTCTTTGAGATGTTGCCATCTAGTGAGTTCCAGGTTAACGTGTTGGACTGCCAGCCCGTTCACGGTAAGCTTGTACTCCACCTTACTCAGTTATTTTGCAGCCTCTTTGTAACTGTTGCAACTGAACTGCAATTATCATAGTGTTTAATCTTCCTTTTGGAACAAGCTTAGAGAAAATGCTGAGGGTTGAAATGTCAAGTTGTGCCTAAATAAAACAAATCGAGAGATGCAGCAAATCCACACTTTTTCTCATGTCTGGGAAAATATTTTAAGGACTTTTTTGTTAAGTTCATATTTACATATGATGTATTTTCATGTACTGAAAAAGTCTGGCTTTTCGGGTTGTGGTGTCCTTGACAGTGTCTAAGAGTCGAGACTTCTGCCATAGCCTCTGATGCTGACCTGCAGTATAATGTGGAACAAGTCATTAATCTGTATGTACTTTGGTTTCTTTACATCTAGAACAGATGTCAAATTCTTTAGATTTCTCATTAACAACTACTGTAGGAAGGCTTACATAATTGAGAAGTTAATGACTTACTTGTAATGGACATTTTGGGAATGTAAGTAAGGAAAAAGTTTGTAGTCATGCACATGTGCTTTGCTCTGCCGTGAAAAAGATTCAATTTCTAACAGCAGGGAGAAAAGTGTATGCAGCTTGCTAAATATAAATATGTATGTGTGTATTTCAGTGAGTATCTATTTTAAGCAAAAGCTCAGGTGATTGTTACAGTGCTCTAAAATGAACAACATGAGATGAAAATGGAAAAGCCATTAAAAAGCAGTGCTGGCCAACAAATACACCTGTGTCTGTGCAGAAATGATGCAACAAAACTGTACGTCCCATGAATGTGTAACCAGTTGTTAGCTGACAACTAATATAACTACCGTGTACATTTCCTACTTCTCTACCTGGTAGTCTTTGAGTTGTTTTCTTTATACTTTCTCTCCTTGGGAAGAGCAAGCTACGCAAGGGCAGACGACAGTCCTCGTGGTGACAAGCGGGACAGTAAAATTTGACGGCGATAAGCAGCGCTACTTCAACCAGAACTTCTTGCTGACAGCACAGGCCACTCCTACCAACACAGTGTGGAAGATTGCCAGTGACTGCTTCCGCTTTCAGGACTGGGCCAGTTAGTGGGGACTGGCTGAGGAAGTGACCTCTCTCATGGGACAGGTTGGAGTCAGCTGCACGGGCAGCCGTTGTCCTGCGTGGGGAACACTCGCTCTTCGTCTTGCGCCTGTCATTATGGAGGGTCTATCATCAGTGTCTGAGGGTTGGTCTCAGTGACTGTGGGTTTAGTAGTAAACAACCTTAAAATGTGAGAGGTTGCTCATGTTAGTTGAACCTAATAAAATGCTAAAGGCAGTGAGTTGCATCGGAATCATTCCTAAAATGCCTTACATGCAGCTATGCTGCCACTTCAGGCTTCTTGTATGTAATGCTGAAACTACTAATGGAACACAGAATTCTCTTAATGTACAGTTTGGACCAAACATGCGTATTTTTTCAACTTGAAAAGATCTGTTTTTATGATAGCATCTTCCCTCTTTTGAAGAAGATGCTTGTGGCATGTAGATAGAATTTGAAAGTTACCTACTTGTCATTGTAAGAGGCTAGGAAGGATTGACAGTGATTTCTGACATTTGTGAAAGTAGCAAATACAGCTCCTGAGTATGTCATCTCAAATAATCCATTGGAAAGGTAATATTACCTTCTCTGGTATGAAAGAACTAAATAATCTCATCAGGTTTCCTTTTATCTTGAGCTTCCCAGATTGTTTTTTATTTTGCATCGATTCATGTGTAGGGCATACTAAATGATTTAGAGCTCCTCTGCCAACAACTCTTGTCACATGTGTGTGAAGGACTTCAAACTGATTCTTTTTCTTTTGAAGTCTTGCAGTGTAAGAAATAGGTCAGTTGCAGCATTTCTATTTGCTTTAACTGTTAACTCTCTTGCTATGAAGTTTGGAATATTCTTCCCGTATTCGTTCTGCAAGTTTTGAATCCCTATTGTCTTTTCAGGACACATTGTAGTAAAGAAGTGGCACTGAAAGTGTGTATTACTGTGAAGCCTTCAATTTTTCTCTTCAGTACTGTTATACAGAATAGGTGCTTTGACTATTTTCAACCTAAAAGAAGAGCTCTGAACACAAATACCGTCTTCCTCTCATGCAGATTTTTACTGTAGTTTTCATATTCTTTTGAAGTATTGCCTTAAATTATTGATTCTGGGAATTTTTGCCTGTCTTGCTTTAAATTTGTCGTTTAAAGCATTCAGCTGCTTTAAAACAATTTTCAAGACTGCAGGTTAAGATTGTCCATCTTAACTTGGCAACTCCAGAGTAAATCTGAGTTTCAGCAGATTTGTTTCAAACTGGTACGTTTCTATTTTAAGCTGAGTAAAAAACCAAACCAGCTATATACCTGAGAGTGCACTTCTTTGTAACTGATGACACATGGGGGGAACTTGTAACTCTGATCTTAATCCACATCACAGTGACAGCAGCAGCCTGAATGCCAAAGCAGTTACGACTGCAGCTCACTTGTTTTAGGACTTAAATCGGGAAAACTGTGAAAATGAGCAATATCCAACTTTTGTAAAACATCATAAAACATGTGCAGTTTGTGCTGTAATCTCACAAACAGTAGGATGTTTAGGTGAAATGAGTGGGTTTATTTCCTTTTAAGGCACTCTAGTGCCTTACAGAATTAGTAACCTGTCTTTATTCGGGAGCTGTTTGTGTTCTGAACTATTGTGTAACTATTTTTTCAGCCTGAAGAATATGAATTCCTGCAAAACAATGCAAGAAGTCCAGAATTTGTGAAAACTGTAAATACTGTACATAATTAATTCTGTATGTAGTGACAGAAGGGTTGGTCTGTTTAATTACTGTTTGTTCTGAACAGAGTATGCCAGGGTCCTCGATTTGTGTTTCTTCTACAAGTTTGATAAGAAAACCCTACATTTGCCTGTTACTGACAGAGCGTTGTTGAGCAGTGATGCTGCCGTGCTGTGCTCTTCTGGTTTGCTAACTTGCTCTTCCTTGTATAAGTCGTGTTACAGATGTGTTTGCATACACAAAACAGGTTTTGACTGTTGAAATGGGGTGATGGGTGCAACTGTTAGCATTTGCTTGTTGAACTTTGAAGGCAGTCAGCAGAACACACACTTATATCTGTACCTGATAAGCTTGTCCTGGGAATAAATAATTACTGGATATTTTTATTCAGCTTTTCATTTGTACAGTAGTTTTTAAGCTTTTTGTGTGCAGATTGCGAGGTTTTGAATATATGAGGCAATGTTTCAGTCAAATGTTATTTTCAGTTATTTTCACATTATTCACATACAAGCTGACTCCTGCAATTAATATTAAGAAAGAGGGTAGATTTAGATGACATATTAAGAAGCTCTTCCCTGTGAGGGTGCTGAGGCGCTGGCACAGGGTGCCCAGAGAAGCTGTGGCTGCCCCATCCCTGGCAGTGTTCAAGGGCAGGTTGGACACAGGGGCTTTGGGCAGCCTGGTTTAATGAAAAATGTCCCTGCCTGTGACAGGGGGTTGGAACTGGATGAGCTTTAAGATCCCTTCTAACCCAAACCATTCTATGATTCTATTAAAAAAAAGCCACTGCTGCCTGTAACATCATTTAGGAAGCTGACTAATTGGCCTACCTGCACAAACCCAGTTTAAACTCTTACTTAGTAAGAAGCATAGCTGGAATTGGACTTGGTATGCATACAGGGGGGTTTGGAGAGAAATTTGTTAGAACATAATTGCTTCAGCCTAGGGAGAAGTGCCAGTTAAGTACTGCCTAGTGCCATCGTCTCCAATGAGGATCACTTAGGGTGATTCAGTGATTACTCATGATCAGCTGTTGCTCTTTGTGTGTGAAAGTGCTGGTTTATAAATATTTTTATGGAGTGTACAGATAATGTAGCTCTTAGATTAAATCAGTGATTTACAACCAAGTAATTAGTGGCACAAACAAAAGATCTCTTCCACTTTAGCTGGAGAAGTTAGGGATGCTGCAGCTCTGTGCTGCCTGTGTTCAAAATAGCAGAAGAGAACATACAACTGCTTTTTATTCCATTCAGTACCCAACCATCCAGCTGGTTTAGTGCTGCTGGCTCTGCTGTAATGTCCAAAATTTACAACAGGGATCTATAAAGCAATCATGTTTATGCTCTAAACTGTAAACAGGAGTTATTACCACCATTTCTTTGCTGTTTGATACCAAGTTATTCATGTACAACCAGGCAGTGAAACCAAGCCAGCTGAAGAGCTGAGCACTTCCACATACTAAATTGTGACTACTCAAGATTGAATAGATCTCTTCTTTGTACATTCCTTGTGTTGTCTTTATCCGTCACTTGTTTTATGTTGCTTTGTTCTTTTGGGATACTATAGTTAAACTGATTTAAAATACTTGTGCTGTTCTTGGAATCACAGAATGGTTTGGGTTGGAAAGGACCTTAATATCATCTAGTTCCAACCCCCCTGCCATGGGCAGGAACACCACACACTAGACCATGTTGCCCAAGGTTCTTTCTGACCTGGCCTTGAACACCGCCAGGGTTTGAGCATTCACAGCTCCCTTGGACAACCTATTCCAGTGCCTCACCAGCCTCACTGTGAAGAACTTCTTCCTTATATCTAACCTAAACTTCCTCTGTTTAAATTTGAAGCCGTCACCCCTTGTCCTTCCACTACAGTCCCTGTTGAAGAGTCCCTCCCCAGCATCCTTGTAGGCCCCCTTCAGATACTGGAAGGCTGCTCTGAGGTCTCCACACAGCTTCTCTTCTCCAGGCTGAACAGCCCCAACTTTCTCAGCCTGTCTTCATACGGGAACTGCTCCAATCCTCTTATCATCCTCGTGGCCTCCTCTGGACTTGCTCCAACAGCTCCATGTCCTTTTTATGTTGAGGACACCAGAACTGTACACAATACTCCAAGTGAGGTCTCACAAGAGCAGAGTAGAGGGGCAGGATCACCTCCTTTGACCTGCTGGTCATGCTTCTTCTGATGCAGCCCAGGATACGGTTGGTTTCTGGGCTCAAGTCAAGTTTCTCATCAACCACCACCCCCAAGTCCTTCTCTGCAGGGCTGCTCTGAATCTCTTCTCTGCCCAACCTGTAGCTGTGCCTGGGATTGCCCCGACCCAGGTGTAGGACCTTGCACTTGGCTTGGTTGAACTTCATGAGGTTGGCATCAGCCCACCTCACAAGCGTGTCCAGGTCCCTCTGGATCCCATCCCTTCCCTCCAGTGTATCAACCGAACCACTATAACTCAGTGTCAGCAAACTTGCTGAGGGTGTATCAA
>NW_009916736.1:0-857 GCF_000696875.1 Nestor notabilis | reverse complement strand
AGTGCCTGGGCCCCGGCTGCACCCGCCCGGCCCGGCCGCCCTCCAAGTACTGCAGCGAGGCCTGCGGGGTCAAGCTGGCCGCCAAGTGAGTATGGACCAGTATGGACCACTTTGGACAACTGTAGAGCAGTATGGACCAGTATAGAGTGTGATAGAGCTGTAGGATGCCCCTGGGCTCCCTATTAACCCTTTTCCCAGTGCATCCAGCAGTGGCTCCCACACTGGATCCTAGGGATCCTGTTATTCTGTTATCCCATTGATCCCATCCTGCAGCTGGATCTATGAGATCCTGCCCCATTGATCCCACCCTGGATCCCATTATCCCATTGACCCCATTGATCCCATTCTCCCATTGATCCCGTTGATCCCATGATCCCTTTTTCCCATTGATCCCATTGATCCCGTTCTCCCATTGATCTCGTTCTTGCAGCTGGATCTACGAGATCCTGCCGCATTGATCCCATTGATCCCTTGATCCCATTGACCCCGTTGATCCCATTGACCCTGTTGATCCCATTGATCCCATTATCCCGATCCCATTCCCATTCCTGCAGCTGGATCTACGAGATCCTGCCGCATTGATCCCATTGATCCCTTGATCCCATTGACCCCGTTGATCCCATTGACCCTGTTGATCCCATTGACCATTGACCCTGTTGATCCCCTTGATCCCATTCCCATTCCTGCAGCCGGATCTACGAGATCCTGCCGCATTGATCCCATTGATCCCATTATCCCATTGACCCCATTGATCCCGTTCTCCCATTGATCCCATTATCCTGATCCCATTCCCGCAGCCGGATCTACGAGATCCTGTTGCATTGATCCCATTGATCCCATTATCCCATTGACCCCAT
>NW_009916735.1:2704-2932 GCF_000696875.1 Nestor notabilis | reverse complement strand
TGACTGCTGTAGCTGAACCCAGGACACATCATAAAACACAAGTGAATTTGGTGGCCTTCTATGATGGGCTACAGAACTGATGGACAGCGGCAGAGCAGTTGACGTGATTGTGTAAAGCATTCGACATCGTCCCTTCACAACATCCTTGTCTCTAGATTGGAGAGACATCAATTTGATGGATGGATCACTCAGTGGATAAAGAACTGGCTGGATGGCCGAACACAAAAG
>NW_009916735.1:0-2544 GCF_000696875.1 Nestor notabilis | reverse complement strand
AGCAAGCTGTGTGGCTCGGTTGATACGCTGGAGGGAAGGGATGCCATCCAGAGGGACCTGGACATGCTTGTGAGGTCGGCTGATGCCAACCTTATGGACAATGAGACTCTTCGTTAGGGACTGTAGTAGTGTGAGGTGTCCCTGCTCATGGCAGGGGGGTTGGAACCAGATGATCTTAAGGTCCTTTCCTACAGAAATCATTCTATTATTCTATGAATAAAATGTTCTCCCAATACTCAGGTGTTGTGTTTTCCTCCCCTCAGACTTCTTTGCTTCAGAATAAGCAACCCCAGGTGCCTCAGCCAATCCTCATCACACTTGTGCTCCTGGCCCTTCCCCAGCTCCGTTGCCCTTCTCCGTTGGAACCAGATGATCTTAAGGTCCTTTCCTACAGAAATCATTCTATTATTCTATGAATAAAATGTTCTCCCAATACTCAGGTGTTGTGTTTTCCTCCCCTCAGACTTCTTTGCTTCAGAATAAGCAACCCCAGGTGCCTCAGCCAATCCTCATCACACTTGTGCTCCTGGCCCTTCCCCAGCTCCGTTGCCCTTCTCCGGCCCCTCTCCAGCACCTCAATATCTCTCTTGTAGGGGCCCAGAACTGACACAGGATTTGACGTGAGGCCTCATCAGTGCCCAGTACAAAGGCACAGATGGTCACTGCCCTCGCCCTGCTGCCACACTGTTGCTGATACAGGCCAGGATGCAGTCGGCCTTCTTGGCTGCCTGGGCACAGGCAGGCTATCAATCAGCACCCCCATGTGCTTTTCTGTCAAGCAGCTTTCCAGCCACTCTTCCCCAAGCCTGGAGTGTTGCATGGGGCTGTTGTCAACCAAGTGCGTGACCCAGAAATGAGCCTTGTTGAACCTCAAGCAATTGGCTTTGGCCCATCAATCCAGTCTGTCCAGATCCCTCTGGACTAAATGAGAAATAGGTTTAATTTACATTATTTACATTATCATATTTAACATCAAGGGACCACTCTTCCATATGAAAACTCTTGTTATCTTTATTTCACCCTCTTCAATTTTGTAGCAGAAAGTCCAACACTTGATATCATAAAAATTGGAAGTGACAGCAGAAAAATTTCTTCCTTTCTGAGATTCCTGTTCAAAAAGTGTGGATTTGCTAAGTTCCTTTACTCACAGATATAAAGAGTTTGCAAGGGTTTGTTTTTCAGAAATTAGTTCTGTCCTGAAAAATTCTGTCTAATTCCTGTAAACTACAGCCCAGAGTAAATCAACATACAGTTCGGCTTTTTGATTTATAACAATGAACTTTTTTGTGTAAATCAGCCAATGATCCTCAAAGAAAGGTGCCCTGAGGCTTTGAGGCAACTGAGACTCTGCTCAGAAACTGACTTCAAGTGGAGCAACCTTGTTGAAATATCATCTCCCCAATTTGGGCAAGCTTTTCATTTTTAATCGAAAGTAGGAGCACTGGGCTAGAATATAAAACGCCTCTCACTTCTCTGCTAAAGCCCCATGACACCACATACCAACAGGTTTTGGATTTTTTTAATTTATCAATGATAAATTTTGCAGGGGAAAATATATAACTATATAGCTGGATCTACTGCACAATGTTTTGACATACAATAAGCCCTCGTATCTACCTTTGCCAGCAGCTGAACTCATGCTGTGTAGTTCTTGACTGAGGTTCAACTTCAGCGTGCTGTTATGATGCAGGTGGACATAAATGAGCAGTGGACAGGATTACAGAGTAACTGCAAAGGGGAATATATATATGTAGAAAAACCTTTATTTATATTTTTTATTTTCCTTCTGTTGAAAGTTTGGGGATGTCTGCTTTCACTGGAACCCAAATTTGTTTTTTGTTCTTGTTCATGTTTTCTGTATGACACCATGCTAGGCAAATTATATCCACAGCAGTAGAGCATCAATGAGAAGCAGAGAGGCAAACAATTTAATCACAGGAAGAATTCAGAGCAGGGATATAATCTTGTGCATTTTGCGTCCCACCATCCTGAAGGTCATCACATCTCAATCGAGATGAACAGAAGAGGCTCTGCTCTGAGAGGATGGACATATCACCAGCTAACTGGATGCTAGCAAATGTCACCAGTGAAGTCTTCCGCTGGGCAGTCACAGCCAGAAAAAATCAGATCAAAAATAACAATCAGAAAACCACTATTTATCCCAGCTTTTCGTAGACCAGCTTCCATTGTTCTGCTTATCAAAACACCAGATGGTAATGTACAGCCAAGTTTCCATTTGGGGACCTTAAATACAAAAGTACTTCCTTGGATCTAGTTTATCTCAAAGCACCAGTCCTTCAAAGACTTTTAAGGTTGAATTTCTGGGAAACATAGAACTATCTAGCTGACAGTGAATGGCTCAAGTTGCTACAGCTATTGGCATTAGTCTCATATATATAGTTTAAGTGACCAAAACTTAGGCTCCAACACTGAAATCCTCAGTGGTTTTGTGTGGTCAATCTTGTGTAAGCAGTAAGGGACATTTTTGCTTAGAAAAAGAGAAAAATAGAATCTTTTACCAACATATATATATATATATATATA
>NW_009916734.1:0-3074 GCF_000696875.1 Nestor notabilis | reverse complement strand
AACCCTTTGAGCCCCACGTTGGGCACCAAAAAGAAACTGCTGTGGTTCAAACCCAACCGGCAACTTGGAACCACGCAGCTGCTCGCTCACTCCCCCACCTCTTCCCTCCTCCACCTGCTCCAGGAGGGACGGGGAGGAGAATCGGAGGAATGTAACTCCCACGGGTTGAGATAACAGCTCTCCAGTAACTAAGGTAAAATACAAACCACTACTGCTACCAATAATAATGATAAGAGGAATAACAAGGGGAGAGGACACAACCACTCATCACCTGCCGACCGATACCCAGCCCGACCCGAGCAGCGATCTGGGCCTTCCGGGTAACTCTCCCCAGTTTCTATATTGGGCATGATGTGCTGTGCTATGGTATACCCCTTAGGCCAGTTTGGGTCAGGTGTCCTGTCTCTGCTTCCTCCTGGCTTCCCCTCCTCCCTGGCAGAGCATGAGTCTGAGAAAAGTCCTTGGTCGGAGTAAACATTACTTAACAACAACTAAAAACATCAGTGTTATCAGCGTTGCTCCCAGACTGAAAGTCAAAAACGTAGCACCGCACCAGCTACTAAGAAGGAGAAAAAAAAATGACTGCTATAGCTGAACGAGGAGAAGTGGACAACCTACATTTTATAACTGTAGGTTGTCTGTTAGAATTGCCAAGTGAACGAAATGTCAGCCAAGATGTAGCTATTTTTGTGAATGTATTATGGAGAGATGTGTGTCAAGCCTGGATGTGGCAAGGTTTTCAAGGTCTGGAATAGTACTCTGGAATTATAAACACATTCACTTGGGAACAGTGAGAGTAAAAGCTGAGATTTAGAGAAATTATCTGTTGTTGTTTTATACCATAATAATAATTAATGGTACGAATTAATGCCTGAAGACCAAGATGAGCTTCATTTCATGCTGTGTCTAACACAGTCCATACTGGACAATACAATATCTAAAACATGACTTTTTTTTTTGTAAGAAATAAAATCAGTTTCTGTCTTTCATTTTCCAGCAATAAAACATTATGTTTGAGCTTTAAGCCAGTCTATTTGCCATAATATTAGAAATATATATTTAAATCACAGTTTTCACACTCTTAATGGTTGAATTATTAAAATGCAATTGCACTATATAATTGTTTCTACATATAAATATAAAAGAAAATTAACCAGTTAAAGGTATCTGACTCATACCTTTTTATCCTGCGGGTGTGATTTTCAAGAGACTGCAGTGTGAAACTCATGAAGCAGCTGATAGCTTGCTTTAAAAACTCACCCAATTATATCTGGTTGGTTCTGCAAATACTTATATTTGACTAATGAAGTACATCACTTGGCACAAAAGCAAAAGTAGTGTATATTGCATTGCTGCTGGCCTGTTGGATAATCCCGGTCATACAGAAATAGACACCAGTATCTTAAATATATGAAAAAAAAAGTCATTAAGATGAAACTGCTAGTTTTCAACATGGTTTTGGTATCTGAAGGTGAACATCTTGTTGTATTTAATTTGCTTTTAAGGTAATACAACTTAACTGATTTCACTGGAGAATTATTTTTTCACAGTTCCGTAATCTTGTGTAAGAGAATACTTACACTTCTTAACTTTATTCCATGTATAAATTGCTTCCAATGGCAAAAAGGCTGAAAATTGATCCTTGATGTTAATGTCAGTGTTTCACAATGAAAAAACATCTTGTCACTTTAAAACTTCCAGTGGTAGAACAGTGTGGGAAAGCACTTTTAAATTCTGAAAATTGAAAGAATCAAAGTGAAATCAGACTGCATAATTTCCAAATGCTTAAAAAAAGACCCAGAAGCACACCACATCACACCCCCAAAACACAATTAGTGGGGGGAAAAAAAAAGGAGGAGAAGCAAGGAAAACCAGCCTGCTAGTCACCTTATTCACAGTTTTCATGCTTAACTTTCTATTAGTTTCACAGGTGATATTATGTCCATTATCTTGAATTCAGCTGTGAGAAGGCATATGTATGTACAGGCTATGGCTGCCAAACAAGAGGGCTAAACTCTACTTGCAAATGTTGTAATCAGTAGTAGTAGTTTTAGTAGTAGTAGTTGTTGTGTTGGAGCAACACTGAGAACCATCAAAATGAAGTGCTGTCACCTTTAGCTAGTTAGTTTTAGTGAGGCCTTACTTCGCTGGCAAGGACGACTCAAATCCATATAACTGAAATACCTTCATTTTATTTGCTAGTCAAAAATTTCACACTTGAATTGAGAAATTTTCATGAAAAAAGAAAAAAGAACTCTTGGAGTTTACTGATGTCTGAAAATATGTTTGTTTTTTTTTAACATCATAGTAATTCTTGTCAAAGAATTTAGGAAGTTCTGTTGAAATGTTGTTAAAACCTCAGCTTTCTTATAAACACCTCACAAATTTGCAGAGAAAAATGCAAAAAAAGATACCCTTGAAGCTGACTAATTTTGAGGTGTCTTTGCATGTGCCTGTGTGAGCAGACCCAAAAATCCAGAAGAAATATATATGCAGAGTAACAGTAAGGACTTTATTCTAGAAAAGGTTGTTCAAGTTGTACAGCAGCGCTTGTGATTCCAGTAATCCTGCTGTCCTTCTTGTGTAACTGCTTTAGGGTTAGGTCTCAGTTCTCTGTTTCTTTTAATCCATTTCAAGGAACATCTTATTCAAATGTCCTTCTGGTAGGAGAAAGACTGCTTAGGACTCAGTCTCAGGCTTTAGAGAAACACAAATAGAAAGAAAATGTTGAGTTCAAGTATGCAGCAACAACATCCTCTGGAAAATCAGTAGGACACAAAGACAAGTAGGTTGAGGCTCTTGGAAGGAAACTTTTATGAGTGTATGATGTCTTGCATTTCATGTCTCCACTGCAACTTAACCCACACTCCTTGTTCAATAACTCCTATTGCATTAGTGCCAAATGGAGCTTCAAGGACAGTGTTTTACTTTTAATCAGGTTCCAAAAGTATCCTACATGTGTGCAAAAGCTATGGTGTGCCAAACTTCTGATGAAATAGATGTCACAGTGATTACAGTATTTACAGCATGTTTACTATATTTTACATATATTTATACATCTATAAATATATATT
>NW_009916733.1:0-8093 GCF_000696875.1 Nestor notabilis | reverse complement strand
GCTGTAGCTGAACCCAGGACAAAGATTTAAAAGGAAGTGTCTTCAACAGCAATAGAGAGAAATTCAATTTTTTTGCCAGAAGTAATCATGCAAGTCTTATGGAAAAGTGTATGGAAAACACCCAGAAACAGAATTAAATTAATTTTGATGAACAAACATTCACATTAATCTTATTACTCAATAAATTTATTTTTTACTTTTATGAACAGAAGGTGTTTTTAATTTCTTTCAATAAGCTTTAATACAATTCAACAGTTATTTCTTGCATGGAAGACATGCAGAAAGGAGTATTAAAAAGAACCCCACCAAATAAAAATCAGGGGAATAAATGTTTTTTTCCTGACAGATAGTTCAATACAGAAACTTAGTCCCTTCCATACTAAATTAATAACAGTCATGGGAATATCCTCTGACATTCAAACTTTGAACTCTAATCAGGACATAGAACAACAAATTACTAATCTGGCTAAAACTTGAGAAAAATATTGCACAGATTGTTTCTTAAAACAAACAAACAACACAAAACCAACGCAAACCCACAAACCAACCTATAATAGAAAAATTGAGATAATATTTATATTTACTGCCACTGAAAATGGGATATTCCTTATAGTATGATTTATGCTCTTCACTGAGCAAGATTCACTAAGATATGAATAAATAGTACTTCCATGTCCTAGGAAATTCCTTTACTTGTAATGAGACAGCAGCATATCTGAAAAGTCCTTGTTCAACCCATAATAGAGGAATATGAGTACAGTGAAACTCATGACAGCAAATATGGAAGTTCCATCACTGAGGGGGTCAGAGACTGGAGCGTGTGATCCCTTAGTTAACCTAGCTTAGATTTTCCTCATTAGTACATTATCTAACCCATAGGCAACTTCTGTTTTCTCTTCCTTTACATCTTGCTGTAGTGGATTAACGTTACTCAGGCAACAGTAGCAGGACTGTTGTGGTTTAGGTCCAGCCAGTAACTCAGAACCACACAGCCACTTGCTCACTCTCCTCCTTCTTCCCCCCAGCTCCCAGAGGGATGGGGAGGAGAATTGGAAGAATGTAACTCCCACGAGTTGAGATAACAGCTCTCCAGTAACTAAGGTATAATACAAAACCACTACTGCTAGCACGAATAACAATAATGATAAGGGAAATAACAAGGGGGGAGAATACAATTGCTCACCACCCACTCACCAATACCCAGCCTGACCCAAGCAGTGACCTGGACCTTCCGGGTAACTCTCCCCAGTTTCTGTACTGGGCATGACGTGCTGTGGTATGGAATAAACCTTTGGCCAGTTTGGGTCAGGTGTCCTGTCTCTCCTTCCTCCTGGCTTCCCGTCCTCTCTGGCAGAGCATGAGACTGAGAAAGTCCTTGGTCAGAGTAAACATTACTTAACAACAACTAAAAACATCGGTGTGTTATCAGCACTGTTCTGAGACTAAAGTTGAAAACACAGCACTGCACCAGCTACTAACAGGGAGAAGAATAACTGTTACAGCTGAACCCAGGACAATTCCTTATTTCATTTTTTTTTCATTGGTCATATTAACACTCACACAAAGAAAAGATTGCAGGCTTACTTAATCAGGAATCCAGAGATATAGCTAATAAAAATTTCTTGTGCAAATCAAAACAGGCGTACACTTGAATACTACATGGCAGAAGGAGGGTTGCATGTTATCCAGAAACGTAACTAAGGAAGTATCATTTTTAACAAGTCTTTATGACTTACTTTATCCATTGCACATTGATTGTAAAGCATCACTCAACTGTACTCATTACCATAGCTAGGTATGATTGCTATTGGTCTCAAATAACTTTGTTGGAGTTGCATCAGAAAAATCCATTACTTAGTATAGTGATTATTGTTATCAATCTGTCTTAACCTTACACTTCATTAGTTAAAAAAATCATAATTGTAGCTTATGACTCTACATTAACAGAAATGTCCCATCTGTAATTTAATTTCTAAATCACAAGATCAGTATAACCGTTCACTTGTAGCTTGTGTTGTTAACAATGCAATTTGCTTATGCCAAGCAAGCTGCCTAAGTTTTCCATACTTATATTTCTGCACAGTTAAAACACTTGAATATAATAAGCTCTCCCTTATTTTGAGCTTCAATGGATCCTAATGTGTTAAAGGAGCCATCTGAAGACTACAATATTTCACCATTCATTTGCATCTGTGCCAGAGCTACAGGCTACAGTCCATTACAAAAAAGTAAGAGGGTCCCTTCTCCGAAGAACTTACAATAAGATACCAAATATTAAGATAGAAGAAAATCAAGAACAGCAGTGGAGCTGATAAGGAGTGCAGCTCCACACATTGCAGCTGTCTTGGAGATTTAAAACAAACCCATAATCTACGGCTGAGTATCAATGAAAGATAAAGATCAAGGAAACCGACATCTTTGTTAATGGGACTTTGATATTGTGACAGAACTCATGGTGATAAAGGTAGGAAAGTCACAGGCAGAGTGCATGAAGCACTGAATAGAGAGAGAGTCATCTGGGAGAAATATGAAGCCCAACTCAAAAGAACAAGAGGAATGAGGCAGTGTAACAGGAAGGGCAGAAGTAGGAGGAAAAGCCCAACACAGTCTTTCAAAGCCCAACAACAGTCTTTCAAAGATGCCAGATTCTATTTTAATTAAAATTATCTTCATTGAGTATAAAACACAAAGGTTGACAAAGTTCGTCAAAATAGAGGGTTGGGTGTTTTTCAGTATGTTAATAATAACCCTATTAATTGCTTACCTTAAAAACAGAATAGTGCCAATAGGACAATACTGAAACTAGAACGTCACTAGAGTGAAGTAAGACTTGGAAAAAGACAGTACCATTTAACTACTGAAGTCTGAAAAGAACTTTTTAAAAGATTCAGTACTTTGTCTCACTTCATGTCTCCAGCCCTTCATTTTTTTTATTAATGCCTTAGCATTAGTAAAAGTAACAAGGAATGCATATTTCTACCTTTTTACAGATGCACGTAGGATTTCAACACTTCTGGGAGGAAAACTTTTATAATGGGAATCTTTAAACTATTCTAAATAGGTTTTTTGACAACAGTTCACAGCATATATTGAATTAGATACATTTAATTAACTCTTCTATGCTGCCTTTATTTCTCAAGTAGTGCTATAATACAGCCTCCTGTCTAAAACCAGTAAAGAAATAATTCCTTCCACAGAACCATACAGAATCTTTCACAGATTTCAGCAAGAATTTGTACATGAAATTTTAGTGGAATAAGAAAAGTATTCTGATGCTGAGCAAAGCACCTTTTTACAAATAAAAATTGAGAACAAATAGAGAAACATCTGCAAAAGCTGCAATATCATAATAAAAATATTTTCAAAAAATTCTATCCCGACTACAGCTAAGATAAAAATGTGGACATAATAGAAAAGGAAAAAAAGTCTGTTAAGTACACAGCAGATATTAAAGCAATAATTCATAATAAACCTAATAGCTAGTCTCAGGAAAGTGGGAAAATAAAACAGCAGGAAATGGGAAATTATGCATGAAATAATATTATATAAGCCTCCTGCTGCATCTGGATTTTATACTTGGATTGTATGGCATACTGTAGTAGATATGGTGGGCCCTTGGGCAATTTGCACTGGACCTAACTATGCCTCATCAACTACCATAAGGATGTAAACTTTACCTCTTGTCTATTTATTTTTCCCTACTACTTAGCAAGGGAACTTTAAAACAGAGTGTGATGTTGCAATGCTGTTGCAAAATGCCACTGACCTGTTTTTGTTTATGAAAACCAGGCTACCTTCCAGCTTCACTGTCACTGTTATTGTGTGTGAATCCATGCACTATATCACATTTCATCCAGCTGGGGTTACCCACACTGCACCTCCTTTGCAGAATGAGGGCTGTATGTAGGATTCAGGCTTAAGGACCAAGCATTCATTCAATTTATTTCTCCAAACTCTCCAACCAATCCTCACAAAATAAAAGTAAAAATATATTAAAGAAAACTCCAAACCAACCAACAAAAAAACCCCACAAAACCCAAACAATAAAACCCAGCACAACCACTGAATGAAACAAAAGTAAAGGACTGGCTTCTACAGTTTTCCATAGTCAATCTGCAGAATGAATTTTTGTGTCTGTTAATCAAAGAAAAGTAATTTCAAAGTGATTCAATAGTTGGTCAGTTCATTATAGCAGTGATGAAATTTTTAATAGTCTGTACCAATAACCTGTAATTTAGTCTCTCCACCCTCTATCTGATTTCTTAACCAAACATTTGTGAAAAAATCAGTATATAAAATCCTCTCTGATGTCTGCTGGTTAGTCACAGTTAGTTTTTACATCCAGGTAGTACCGTTACCTTTGTTTAAGATTAAAGCATAAGGTAGCTCGTGTTATTCACTCACTGCATTTTGCCCTCTCTAGTTAACAAATGTAAGTCTCTCACAACGCAATTCTGCTCAGGCAGCCTTTATACAAATAACAACTCCAGATTTAGAGACACAGTTATTAGCAATTTTGCCCAACTTCCTCCTTGGCTGTAGTTAGGGGAAAGGAATGAATTCTGCCTTGTTCAAATTAGTTCTTTAAGTTAAAGACCTGGGGGGAAAGCTAAGGTTAGGGGCAATACATATATCACTTTGTTATATACGGAACAAACAGCTTTCCTATAGCAGTCTTTGACACCTTCAGCAAGACTCACCACATTCTACATTAAACAAAACAATGGATTTCAGTTCAAGTCCTTCTAGTTTCCTGGTGCTAATTAGGGTTTTAAACAATCTTTTAGAAGCACAAATGGATCAAGTCTATAACAAAGTGTCCTACAGGCACAAACAGATTTTGTTTCTTTTCTGCTGGTAATCACTCTCTGTCCTATACATCCTGTAAGATAACTCACTTCATTCTGATGGCTGCTTCACGTCAAAGGTCTAACCCTCACTGGGGTACCGCATGGCTAGACATTTGCTTACAGCACCACAAAGTTCCCTGCAGGTTTTGGCTTATAAATTATTATCTTTCAGCCATGTATTTCTTCCTCATGCCTCAGTGTTGCAGGAAGTAGTCATTCAGCTGTGTCTGAACACACACACTAAAAGAAAAAACCAACAAAAAAAAAACCCCAAACAAAACTAAACAAAAAAAACCCAGACAAAACCAAGCTATATATAACAAAAGTGCCATACAAAACACCACCATTGTATATTCCAGTGGTAAACCACATTTTCTAGTAACTTTTTCATCTCTCCTCCACTCTCACACACAGCATTTGAGTGTAATTAGGATGACATGACCTGATTTATTGGCATGTTCCTCCAGCAATCAGTTGCAAAGTCACAGAATCATAGAATGGTTTTGGTTGGAAGGGATCTTAAAAATCAACTAGTTCCAAGCCCTTGGCCACAGGCAGGGACAGCTTCCACTAGACCAGGTTCCTCAAAACACCATCCAAACTGGCCTTGAACACTTCCAGGGATGGGACAGCCACAACTTCTCTAGGCAACCTGTTCCAGTGTGTCACCATCCTCATAGTAAAGAATTTCTTCCTAATATCTAATCTAAATCTACCCTCTTTTAGTTAAAAGCCATTCCCCTTTGTCCTATCCATACATACCCTTGTAAAAAGTCCCTCTCCAGCTTTCTTGTAGGCTCCCTTTAGGTACTGGGATGCTGTCATAAGGTATTCCCAGTGCCTTCTGTTCTCCAGGCTGAACAAACCCAACTCTCAGCCTATCTTCACAGGAGAGGTGCTTCAGCCTTCTGAACATCTTCATGGCCCTCCTTTGGGCTGTCTCTAACAGGTCCATGTCCTTCTTATGTTGGGGGCCCCAGAGCTGGACACAGTGCTCCCAGAGGGGTCTCGTAAGAACAGAGTAGAAGAGAAGAATCACGTCCCTCAGTCTGCTGCTCATCATACTTCTGATGCAACCCAGGATATGGTTGCCATTCTGGGCTGCAAGCACACATTTCTGGCACAAAAAAAAATACACAGTATACTTTCATCACATACTAAAACAGGGGAATATAAGACCCCAATATAAGTATGACATTCTGTGTAAGGAAAGAATATATTTATTCAGCACTTGGTAATTTATTGGAAATTTGTTTTCTATGGGAAAGATACCCTTATACATTTCCAAGAAAAATGTGCAGCCACTTAAGTTTTCAAAAGAAGCTCAGAATGCTGAAATGTATAATTACTCATTCAGGTACATTCTAAAAGTACATCTAGATTGCAACTGACTGAGTTTGCAAGAACAAAGAATGCCCCTAGATCCCAATCAGGCAGTGAACCCTCTTTGTGGCTCTCTATATATGAAGGAATTTGTTGGTATAGATTTAAAATTTTTGCCTGCCTCATTGATCTGTATGTTTCAAACAGAAGATTTCTGTGACTAGCAAAACCAAGACAGATCTCTGGATATAACTACCTAAAGTTTAAAATCAGAAAGGAAAGAAACACCTATAACCAGATTGCTTACAGGCAGATACTAAAAATAAATAAATAAAAAAACCTCAAACCAAAACAAAACAAAAAAAAAAAAAAAAAGAAAAAAGAAGAGAAAAAAAAACTCCAAAAAAACCAAACCCTCTTATGATATTTTATGTCTTATTCCATTTAGGCTGATATCTTTCCCAGGAAGGCAGAGGCACCATAAGTTCAAAATTTTAGATTCAACATTCTGACCACTTTAAGGAGTTGAGCTCCCTGTTAATGTTAGAAGGCACATCAAGTGTGTTAACTTCAGGTCTTTTGGACAGCAGGCACAGAGGTTTAGTTTCCTCAAGAAGATAATAACCCTCACTGGTTGAGAGCCTTCACCCATTTAACCAAAAGTACAATTCAAAAAGTTCCTCCACCCATATAAAAAATAAGTTGTAGATGTACCCATATTATGAATATACACAAAACAATTGTAAGAAAAAAGAATCTCCTTATCAGCTATAAAGCTTATTTTTCAGTTAAACATAAGAGTACAATACACCTTTAGATATAACAAATATTCCTTGCTTCCCATTAGGATTTCCAGTGCAGTTTTACCTTCTCAAAAAAAAAAAAAAACCCAAAAAAAAAGGAAAGAAAAATGCCACCAAAAGAAAATCCCAACCAAACCAAAAAAAAAAACAAAAACAAAAAACCCCGCCAAAAAAAAAACCACCAAAAAAAAACCCACCTAAAAATCAAAACCCAAAAAACCCACAAACAAAAAAAAAACCCAAACCCACCATTTTCATAATCCTCTGCTTAGATAATTTGCTTAATCTGTTCACTTCTGTCCTGCTGGAGATGAAAGGGCAGTACTTTCTCTCCTTGGTATTCATATTCTCCCAGTAAATGAGAGAATACACGTGATTCATTGCCTGCAGCTGGGAGAGATTGGACTCCATAGCCAACCAGATCCTTGTAGTCCAGTGTTTTGTCTTCTTGCCACTGAACATATAATTAGCTCAATTGCAAGGAAAGTTTACAAATGAATATTAGCAAATTCGTTACTCACTAGACAAAAAAAAAACAAAACCAACAAACCAAAACAAACAAACCAAAACAAAAACAACATAAACAATCAACCAAAAGACAACTCTATTATATTTCACTAGGACAAAGGTTTTTGCCAAGAAATCCAAGAGTAACAACATTATTTCACTTAAGTCTCTCCAACATCATATCTTGATAACCTATATACATCTTGACTAGGTTTCCAAAGGACAGAGAGCTGAGGGTTTCCTTAGTTTCAGGTCTGCATTGCCCTAAAATCATCTGAAGACAGATTAGTATGTCAAGGCATTATCTTAAATAATGTTCAGAAATTACTACTAACTGGCAAGAAACCTATGAAGTTCATTGTTTACCATTCCCTTGCCCATTATAAACACTTCAGGCTTAGAAATGAATATGGTAACAAAATTTCACTCTTTTTAAACAGCTTTCCTTAAAAATTAAGATTACGTAGCCTTGCTGCATGAAAGTGTAGTAAATACACATAAGATAAACAAGTTAGTCATCTCTCTATTTTTCCTTTTTTTTTTGACCAGTTTTAGTCAAGATATACATGTTTTCAGATCCACGCTGGAGGGAAGGGATGCCATCCAGAGG
>NW_009916732.1:151023-165410 GCF_000696875.1 Nestor notabilis | reverse complement strand
TTTCCAACCCAAACCATTCTATGATCTATGACTGTGGATTGCACTGTTCTCCTGCATATAATCTCAGGTTTTAGGCTGTTCAAGAACATACTGATTTTTTTGTTTGTTTGTTTCCACTGAAAAATTAAACATTTTATATACATTAGATACTTTAATAGTAACCTATACATTTTTTTAATTGGTCAATTTGTGCCTCAGTGACATTTTCAAGGTTTCTGCTTTTCATCTCTATCTGAGAGAAGAATCAGTTGTGAAATATTGACTGTCCTTATCTTCCTGACACTACAGTTTCTGTCATCAGGCTGGGTGGAAGTGCGTATCCTCTGCATAACAGAAGAAGCTGGGCTTCTGATTGAGCCTTCAGCTTCCACTTGCTGGGAGGTTTGCAGGACATTTCGCACTATGCCTCCAAGTGTCTCAGCTGAAATAAAAGGGGGACTTCAAACTTGAAGCAGCTGAGCATTTGTTTGCCTTGCCCTGACTAGGCAGGTCCTCCCCAGCTGCAGTAATAAAAGTGTCTATAAAAACCTAGACAGACTTTAGAGAGGATAAAATGGAGGTACAGAGAGGTTACATCACTCACCCCAGACTGTGCAGGAAATCTGCGGTGGGGCCAAGGCTAGGACTGAGGTGCTCAGCTTCCGTATCTCAGCCACAAGACCATTTCTTTCTTCCTCATGGTTCATGTAACTAATAATGTCACAGCTATAGGGGCTAGCAGAGAAAGTGTTGCACTGTACTAACCAGCTGTTCTGTTGGAGACTGGAGATCAAATATTTCTTCACAAATGTTCAGCAAATCTCCAAAGATTGAATTAAGGGCTGCATATGTTGATTACAACCATGATTATTTTCTTAAAGAAAGATACGTATAAGAAAATGTTTATTCAAATTAAAACAAAATATTTTCTTCTTTACATGAAGTTCAATTGCTTTGTTTTTGCAGCAAACAGATGCTAATAGAGAAAGAAATATTTTTTCCTTGATTTCAGTATATATTTAAAAATGTTAATTTACTGTCTTTGATTTTGAGTTAGTCATAAAACATCCTCACAAGAAACAAAGGTTCCTATTTAGCAGGGTGCCACAGCCATAGCAGAGCCCATGTCCAGGGCTGGCTGTGCTGCTGGGAGCAGATGCACAGCCAGCTGTGGTTCCTCCTGAAACTGCTCAATGGACAAGCAGACAGCACAGCCTGCCAAGCTTTTAGTGTCCACAGCCTTCTCTAGAAATCATGCCTGTCATGTAGAAAAGGGCAACACAGAGGGAAAAAACCTCACAGTGCCCCAAAGTTAGCAGAACTAGGATGGACACACTGAGGAACAGTGACAACAGACAAAAACCTGGAAGCACAAAAGATGTCTGCTGACAGTGCTGGCATGCTAGTATAACCTGGTGAAAAGGTGGCAAGCACAGGAGATGAGAAAGGTGAAGGATTTGAAGTACCATCAGCACTCACTGGCTGCCATCCTGCTGACCAGCACTTTTATGGGGCTGGGGAGACTGAGACTGGGGGAAGATGGGGTATGTGAACATGGCTAAAACCTTCAAGGGGCGTCAGAGGTGAAATTACTTTGAAGCAGTGTAAGTTGGGGTGAAACCCAAAAGTTAATTATTTCCTTTTGGGCAGTTATGTGTTAAATTCTGCCAGAGGTCATGAAAATGGATTACATTTTTATTCTGCTGAAGGCAGAAGGAGCTGGCAGGTTGCTGCTACTGAAATGTCTAGGTGTGAAGTGAGAGCCCTTGTCAAAATTGTTTACAAAGAGTACCTGTGATAATGACTGGTTATGAAAAACAGCAGAAAATGCTTTATAGGCTGCACCCCTTATGAAGAAAGTAAGAACCCAGGTTCATACGAAAACTGAATCATTTGCTTATACTTTGAGATTCTTAAAAAATGTATAGTTGGCTGGCACTACATAAGCAGGGAAGTGTTATCCAAAAGTTACAGAAAAAGATGAATCTATTAAAAAAGAAAAGCTCTGGTTTATGTGATAATAGAGCAGGTTTTACAGAAGACAGACTATAGATATTTCTGACAAAACTAGATTATTTTTCTGTCAATGATCATGGCTTCATTTGTTGAATCAACGGACCAGAGAATTACAGCTACTTGTTAAACACAGCCCCATGCTTTGCTCCGTTGAAGCAGTGCGCTCCACTGAAGCTAGCAGTGATGAACATGCTGTTGTGCTGGCAAGATACTAAAACTGTGTAACTGCAGTTTACGAGAGAAACTTGCCTTTCTCTATCACTCACAGAAGCTAAGGAGAAAGGGTTTTACTAAAAGTATTGCCTTCTGTTCTGAATCATATGTAGTAGTTCAGTTTATTCTGGGGTACATCGAGGCCCCATTTAAATAAAGTGGCAGAGGTACTTGTCACATTGAGCAGGGATAATGGTGGAAAGCAAAAGTTTCCCTTTTCTACATATTTCCTGACTTTCCATGGCACAATACGATGATTTGTATCACAAGTGATGGAATAAGCTTCTGAAAGATCTGGAATCGTTGGTGCTTATCCCTGAAATACGAGAAGCTACTTTAGCTTCAAATAGGATAATAATGTTTATTAATTTTATTGATGTTTCTGTTTCTAAAAATTAGAAAAGCAACTTCGACAATGTCAAAAATTGTTCAAAAGTGTCTTCTGCTTTTGCAGAAATGAAAAACCTTTTATGGAGGTCCTCCTAGAAAGAGCATGGAAAGGTTTCAAACGCTTGAGTTGCATTAAGTTAAGGAGAGTTACTTGAGACAAACTATTTGTGGCCTGCATGTGGACTGCATAACTGTACTACCCAAATATTTAATAATTTTTAATGTGCTTAATGTGTGTAATTACTGAAGTTAATTTACTTTAATAACAGAGGTTTTTTGAAAGTCCAGAAGATTTGATTCTGAATGAATTGTGGTGAGAGTAGTCAGGGATGAAAACCTTTATAGACTTCCTCTGTTATTTACATGGTTTGTTAGTCTGAAATGAAGCAGATTTAGGGGCATTAAATGGCTACAAACAGTGCAACCAGTCTCTGGCCAACAGTATTTCAGCCGCTTGGTGACCATATCATTGGCATATTTTCTTTCTGCAATACACAAAACCACAAAGGATTTGCATTTGTTGTTCTCCTTAAACCCATTAAAACATATGTGTATTTTTATAGAAGAACAAACCAAAGATTTTTTTCAGCAATGGGATGAAATGTGATTTTGCAGTCTTGGGTGCTGTGCAAAACACTGCTAGGATTTGGGGCAGATTCTTGGATGCTGACAAGTATATTCCAGGACTGCAGTAGAAGAGTATTCAGTAGTTCCTAGGAACAGACTTGATCCTAAAGTCACTATTTATGCATCACTCTTATTCCAATCTGTGGGAGTTTTACATGAGTTAAGTGTCAGTCACTTTGACATTTAGCCCAGCTGGTTGAATGATATACCATAACTATATGGTGCATTTTAATCTGAATTTTCTTCTCCATACAGTATTCCATCTCATGCTTTGCTACCTGTCTTATAGCTAGTTTATGAATGTTAAAGGCATCACTTAGTATAACTGGTTTAGAAAGCCGCCTTTCAAGGAGTTTACTTGTAAGGAACAATTTGATAGGTTGGTAACAGCAGGGGCAGAGGGGACGTTAGGTGGAAAAGGAGGCAGGAAATTCTGAATACAGCTTTAACACTAAAGTACCTGTGAATACACCCTGCCTTTGCATGATTCAGCTCCCTGATTGTAGAAACAGCGACCAAGACAGCAGGGTTTATCTTTGTGTCAGGCCCATAAGAGCATGCAGTTTCAACTGTACAAACTACATTAGTAGCAGTAACTATATGCTGAAGGAAGTGTTTGCTGTAAAATGTTACTTGACAAATCCATACCACTTTCTTTTTATGAAGCGAACATGGCAGCTTGCAGTTCACAAATGTATTTACTGTAAAATTTATAATTTTCTGCTTTACTTATGCTTTGCCTTTATTTAATTTTATTTATTTATTTATTTTCCCTGGCAGGGCATCTGAGTTTCTTAGTTAGAATCATAGAATCATAGAATAGTTAGGGTTGGAAAGGACCTTAAGATTATCTAGTTCCAACCCCCCTGCCATGAGCAGGGACACCACACACTAAACTATGTCACCCAAGGCTCTGTCCAGCCTGGCCTTAAACGCCTCCAGGGTTGGAGCATTCACAACTTCCTTGGGCAACCCATTCCAGTGCCTCACCACCCTCACTGTGAAGAACTTCTTCCTTATATCTAAGTTGATTTGAGATATCATGTTTTGTTGGGACTCCACAGATCTTATGGTATTGCAGATCACCAATGGGGTGAATGTAACCCATATGATGAAATACCTCAAAGAAAATCTGATAATACTTAGTGCAAAATTCATCTTCAGCAAATGCTACCTTCTGTTCTCCACCTGAAAGTTCACCCACAATAATAAACGCTGAGAATTAACTAAAATAATGCCAGGCTTTCTTCCCCCCAGAGTTGTTTCAAGTTCTTTCCCCTACTCTTACCCATACTGATTGACTAATATTTCTTGCTTTCACCTTCGTGTACTTGTTTCCCTTCTTACTCTTCATTTTCACCAACATGTCTTTCTTGTTTCTGTTCTATACCTGTTTTATTTGGCTTCAGCTTAATGTAGCATTTAAGAATATGCTTATCTTGAAGCACACAAGCAGTCCTGTTTCTCAGTAGTGGGATTACTTATGTACCCAAGCACTTTGCTTAGCCAGATTTATCCTTCCACAATACTAACCTATTTACAAATTTATCTGAAATGAATAGGTGTGGTAATTTTAATGCTGATTAGAGTATCATCATATTTCTTGCATTGGAAAGGTGGGATTCACATAGGGCAAGCTCGCCATGCACTAGAATTATTTATTTATTTATTTATTTTAGTTTTAGTCTTTGTATTGCTTCTGCCACATTTCTTTTGGGGAAATATGTGTACTTTTACAAATCAACCTTCAGGTGCCTGGCATAGTCACCTCATGTTGTTTCCTCCACCCTCTGTGTCTGAAGTGGCTACGGAGAACTGACATATGTAACAAAAGACCTGTAGGTGACCCATTCAATACAGCATCTTGCTGGGCATTTAAAATAGCAATAAACAGATGTGCTTAGGCATTTGCATTCCCCCCAGATCTGTGGTTTAGCTCTCTAGAACATTTTTATAATAGAGATAATGTTCAATTAGAGGAAATATGTAACATCCTTAATTAGTGGGATGACAGAATATTAGCAACCCCTGGCAAAATTGTAAAGAAAGTCACAAAACTCAAGGCGAAAACAAGTATAATTTTGTTGTAAATTTGTTAAATATTCCTGAACTGTTATTTAGGCACAAATTCATGATTTTTCACCCCGAGTCAGTGAGTGGAATTTTTAAGGTACTGTCTTTGTAAAGCACAGCTTGACTATCGCGTTTTTCTTAGGGTACTGGAACACTTTGCTACCATGTGCTCAAGGGTATCTAAAAAGTGAAAATCTAACCTCCTTAGTGTGTTCATCATCTTGTTTTTCTATGTGATTTAGTACAGGCTTAAAAGGCCTACAACCGTCTTGTTTGTAGGAGTTATGCATCATATGAAGGCTGTCTTGGGACTCTAAATCAATCTACTTTTCAGCAGTTCTCAGTGCATTTTAGTTTTCAAGCCGAATACGTCTTTCATAGAACAGTACTGACAAATACATAAATTTATTCTCTAGGATCAGATGTCACGGCAAAAATGTTGGTGTGCAAGCCCTGACAGTATAGCAAATCTGAAAGAATCTATTTTTCCTAAAATAGAAAACATTCTGCTCTTATATTTGATTCTAGTGCCTTAACCTTGTTACTACAGTAAAGTAGCATGTGACTAGCAAGTAAGAAAGAAAAAACAATGTGACCTTTCATCCCTGAAGCAATTTCTTAGTGAAATGAGATATTTCAAACAAGAAAGCTTGTTAAAAACAAGGTTATTCAAAGCTCTGCACTAGAACCTTCACTTCCATGGAGCCCACCACAAAGATTACTGTATCATAATTCAGAGGGTAAAGGAGGAATCATGTTATTTTACTACTTGTACATATGTATACACATATATATACACACAGACATATACATATATATACAAAAATGCATGCCATAAAAGAACATATCTTTTCCTTTCAGTCACGTTTGCAACATATATACTTCCTTATCAGATGACTACAATTTGAGAAGCAGTGGGACAAAGCCCTATGTTCAGAAAGTGCAGCAGAACTCAGGGCTGTCCTGCTCAACACACTTTCTTCTCAGACACCTTTTGGGGAGCCATTTATTATTATTCCTGAATCAAAAATTATGGACCAATGAGATGACACGGGATATTGCTATTGATTAAACAACCCCCCAGAGGCTACATGAAGTCCGAAATAAAAACGACTACTGCAATAAGTCACTTGTATCAAACTTTTTTTTCCCATCTTTTCTTTCTGTATATTTTCGCAGTAGTCTTATAAAACATTGCACTATTGTCAGGATAAAACTTGGTTTACATATGTCTCATCACAAAAAAGATAAGCCATAAAAGGTTTTAACACTTGTGTTTTAAATTAGGTATATGATAGAGAACTAAATTGGCTAGGTAATTTCTGCTGTCTTGCAAAAGACCTCTTGGTCTGCCTTGCTCTGTCCTGTTTCATGCACCCAGGCAGGACAATAATTTGTCAGGTGGAAAGAAAGTGCCATGAAGAATGTGTATCTGTACCAGCTGTTCAGGCCACTTCAGAGAACTCCTGCTTGATACTCAGCAATTATATTTTAAACAAAGATATTCTGCAGACCATGGATTTCTGTAAATCTCCATTATAATTTACACAAACAGAATAGATATGGAGGGTTATACAGATGGCTAGGTACTGCAGCAACTTTCCTCAGCATATAAATGGTCTCACACAGTTCGAGAAGGCCAATTAGGAGCTGAAGTCTCAATTTAAGGCACAGTTTTTCTCTACTACCACTTAAACTCTATTAAATATAAATACTTCATTGCCATTAGTGGCTGAAGGAAGGTTTTATTTTTCCAATAAAACAATTCAGAAGTCATGAAATCTCAAAATTATGCAGTATCTCTAGTCATGAAATCTCAAAATTACACTGTATCTCTAATAGACATTGCAAGGGTGGGGTTTTTTTTGTGTTTTTTTGTTTGTTTGTTTGTTTTTGTTTTTTGAAAACAAACCTTGAAAGAACTCTGAGCTTTAAGGAGAGGACTAAATTTAATGCTCTGGTTTTCATCATACACTTGATGCTCAGTACTTATTTACAGTATACTAATCAGTGCTCAGCAAGCCAGTATGGAAGTTCATCTGTGACTCAGTTCCCCCAGTCAATGCTGTTAGGTGACCGATGACCTGACTAATTAAACAACTAGCCAAAGTTTTTAATTCTTGGACACATCCCGTCCCACCCAGCAGGCTATCCTGCCCCAGTCAATACAAGAAAGGTAAGCAGATAGGATTAGCAAAATATGCAGCACTGAAGTAGAGGAGGATCTTTGGTTCCTGGTTGGGCTTCTGCATTTGTTTTGCTGCAAAGTCACGTTAACATGGAAAGATTGCAAAGGTACAAATCTTTTCCCTCCCTTTGCCTCCAGCCACTGGGGTTTATTGAACAAGGAGCTGACATCCTACTTTAGAATAGCTCACTGCTGTGGATTACAGGCCACCTACATCCCAAAATGATGACTAGCAGGTGGAGAGATCTTGTTCCAGAGGGGTGGACCTGGTTGATACCTGGCAAGACTGATTTCAGGCAAACCCCTCTCATTGCTGGTTAGCTGTGGGCAGATGCACATGGAGCATGCTGTCTTTAGGTTAATCGCTGCTTATGCTATGGGCTGTTTTGATTCCTTTTCTAATGAAACCCAATTTCTAAAAATTCTGAACCAAACTAGTTCAAAAGATGTGCATGTTGTGGCAGCTCATTTGCCCTGCAAATAGGAGGTGGAGAAATTTAGGAGTTTATGGACTTATGGTGAGCTTCCTTTCATTCCACGGATGAGGAATTTAACAGGTACTTGTGCTTGTCTCCCAGAGCAATGCAGACTTCTGGAAGCACTGCAGGTGCAAGGCTTCCAGGCTGCATGGACCTGTCTGTCCATCAGGGTGGTGATGAACCTTTTTGTAGTGGGAAGTATCCACAGTACTGGAACAGCTCCCCTTCACCATGGTAGGTCTCAGCTGTTCTTATCAAAAAGTACATTTCAAATCTAATGTGAAAACTTACAAGTTCGTTATCAGGTTAAAGACAAGCATATGATCCTTGAGAGCGCTACTGATTATGTCAGTGCTGGACACAGCAGAGCTGGGCAGGGTGGTGGCATGTGAAGGAGGGAGCTGGAGAACCATGCGTGGGCTGAGCATCCTTTTTTTTTTTGCAAAGCTTAGCATCTGCAGCTTCTTGGAGAGGAATATGGTCCCAGGGCTGCTGCATCCAAGCTAAACTGCACCAGGTGCAAAAGTCCTTCTCTTTGCAGGGGAAGACTTCTTAACACTGAGGCACGTTATTGTGATCAAGCACATTGCAAATATGTAAAGTGTTTCTCTGCCATCCCATCCACTTCCCCCCTGACCTATACCAAGCACCTCGTAAGAACTGTCAGAGTGGCAGTGTGCCACAACAATTTCTCTTTCTCTGTGCTCCTCTGCACAGTTTCTCTCCTAGGAGATGGACCAAGAGGGGCTGTTAGAATTAACACTTCCCTTCTTGCCAGTATGGCTCAAAAAAGTAAATGACTTTCACTGAAGGCTTATTCTTTCTCTGCTTCAAACAGACATGATGGACCTACTCCCAGATGAACGGCAAGGAAGAGAAATTTACATCCTGAAAAGAAGAGGAAAGTTGAAATTAAATCCATTTAGATTCTTTAGGGAATTATCTAGACTTCTCCTCACTAATTTTATAAGGTTTCTATCTTTTCCTTCTGTAGCTACTACAAAATTCCTCCTTGCAGGGTAATGAGTTACTTACCCAAGCTGTTCAGAATGTTATGTCCTTCTCTAAGTATTTATATTTGCAATTTACACAAACACAATGAAATATAAATCTATTGAAAGTGCCAGCATAACTCTAGACACAAAATTTTGAAACCTTAAAATACTGTGATGATAATTTTAAGCCTAATTTTTGATTTAATTGATCTGTTTTAAGTATCTCAGCCTTTGTGTCGCAACTTAGACACATAATGTAAGAGCCCAGTTTTCAAATAGCATGTTATCAGAAATACTGATTTACTTTCTTTTGAGTTTCAAAAAGCTAACACTAAAGATGATTAGCTGGATTAGAAAACATAAACAGGACTTCTTAAGGCATGTTTGTTCCATGAAACAGGGTATGAGGCCAAGCTCTACAGCTAATGGGTGAAGTGGTGAGAACACTTTATGAAAAGGACTTCCATCATCTTGAAGTGGAAGATGAAATCATGGGAAACAAGCTCCTAGCTGCATTCACGTTTAACATGTATGAGCCAGGAGTCCATATGCCTAATATAGGATAAGGAAATGATTTTCTGCTCATGATCTGTTTCAAGTTTCTTTGCTATCAACACAAATAACTGAGTGATGCTCCCCTGGGGAAAAAAATAAATAAAAAATTAAGACTGACATAGAAGTAAATTATGGACAAATAGAAATGAGCATTTTACTGTTTTCGGGTTTTGTTGGTTTTGGGTATTTTTAATTTTCTCATTGAAATAATGTGACAAATTGTGTAAGACAATGCAAAAAAATTGATGAAAGAGCTATGATTTAATTTCTAATTATGTAACAACTTCCTCATGTGCTTATCACAGCTCCTAATGTCAACTACATGTGATTATTCTCTTGTTCTCATTTAATCATATTTGTGTCAGCTCCAGATGATAGCATTCCATCCTTGATGGTAAATCATAAATAGATATTTATTCTTCACTGCAAAGATTTAATCATTATTAACCCCACTGGCATTCACATGAGTGTAATAAGTATTTTCCATAAGAATTCTACTACAATTTTGCAATGCATGAAAGTCACTTAGTATAGAATTACTGTAGTGGCTTTGAAAGGGTAGATATTAAAGGTTACTTCTATTGTCTTAGTTTATGTGCTTAGCCTTAAATGAAAAATAAGGACTTAATCATCCACAAGCAGAATCTTCACTAAAGTAAATGGGTCTCCTTCCAAATGTAAGCAGAATCAAATTCCTTATTATAATGAATCAAAACTTTGCTTAGTAATAGGCAAATTTGCTTCAAGAAATGCTTGACAAGGTGGTAGAATCACAAAAATAAGTTCATGGACTATCTCAGAATAATGTAGAACTAAATACAGAATGAGAGATCATCTTATTTTGGTATGCTTGGTGTGGCACAGTTCTGTAGTTTAACATAATATCAAGACTTTTTTAAGTACTAATTGACATTGACATAAAGGTATTACAGGAGTCTCTTCTAGCACCCTTTCTGTGGACTGGCAACACACCGCACAATCTGCCTGAAGCTCTCCTGTCTGCTGAAGGAAGCAGTCAGTGAGGGGAAAAGCTGCCTGACTGAAGGGCAGTAAACTGGTAAAAGCTCACAGACAGGGAAAGCCAGGACTAGGCAGCCTACTGACAGCCACTGTGGGCAAGATTCACTGTACAACCAAAAAATTGTTAGTGTTGAATAACAGCTAGCCTGACCTTCTTTGGGATCTCATGGAGAGAATATTAGAGGTTTAGTTCAAGTATTCAGTTGGGGTAGTTGCAAATCCTGCTTTTTAATTCCAGATTTCTTGGGAGCAGTGCTAGGGATGAGCTATGGGGAATATAGTTTCTTACTAGTCGTCTAACCTGTACTGAGAGACAAAGCATCCCCCAGTGCTAGTATGTCTTAAGTTCAGAGGGTGGCATTAAGAACACTTCCAACTCCTCCACAAATCAAGATGTATAAGTATCTTCTATGTCAACCCAAAAGAACAGTATGTGTTAGTATTTATAGGATCATAGAATCATAGAATTGTTCAGGTTGAAGATCTTTAAGATTATTGAGTCCAACCATTAACCCAGCACTGCCAATTCCACCACTAAACCGTGTGCCTAAGTACCACATCTTACATGTCTTTTAAATACCTCCAGGGATGGTGACTCAACCACTTCCCTGGGCAGCCTGTTCCAGTGCTTGACAATCCTTTTGGTGAAGATATCATTCCTAATATCCTGTCTAAACCTCCCCTTGCACAACTTGAGGCCATTTCCTTTTGTCCTTCTTGTTACTTGCAAAAAGAGAGTGACACCCACCTCACTACAACCTCCTTTCAGGTAATTGTAGAGAGCGATAAGGTCCCCCATAAGCCTCCTTTTCTAGAGGCTAAACAACCCCAGTTTCCTTAGCCACTCATAAGACTTGTTCTCTAGACCCTTCACCAGCTTCACTGCCTTTCTTTGGACATGTTACAGCACCTCAAGGTCTTTCTTGTGAGGCCCAAAGATGATCACAGTATTACTATTGAAGACTGAGGCAAAGAAGGCATTAAGTACCTCAGCCTTTTCCTCATCCTTTGTCACTGTGTTTCCTCCTGCACCCTATAAAGGATGGAGATGCTCTTTAGCCCTCTTTTTGTTGCTAATGTATTTATAGAGACATTTCTTACTGTCTTTTACCCCAGTAGCCAGAATAAGTTTTAGTTGGGCTTTGGGCCTTCTAATTTTCTCCCTGCATAATCTCACAACATCCTTGTAGTCCTACCTGAAAAAACAGTAAAGGATAATAATCTGAGGCCATACCAGGGTACTCACTTCTTCAACCTGGGCCCCAGGAAGCAGACTTCTGGTTTCCGTTCCCTTCACAAGGGCTTTCTGTTCCCTTTACAAAGGAGTGTCCTGTGACAATAACCCATCTTTTCTTCTTTATGGAAATGGTTTTGATGCAGGGCACAGGCCGACTTAACCTCAGTGACATGTCCATGCTGGATGACCCATCATCCTTGCTATTCTTTCCACTTGCACAACCTCATACCTATTATGTGAGGACACTAACATTAGTAAGTGTCCTCACCAAGGGGTGGTGAGGTAGTCACAAAGGAGATGCTCCTGTGCTGGAAGTCATTGCCCTCTATCCCTTAAGTCAGTGCATTCGGACAGGTGGAGATAGGGAATCCTCCATATCATGCATACTGTCTGCCTGTTGGGCCCATCTCAGGGAAGGTAGGATGTGAGTCCAGTAGTCTGTCTCTCTCTTGCATTCCCTAACATTCCTCAACTTACCTCCTCCTGGAGCTCTGCCACTAAGCAAAAGAGTTCCTCTACCTGGGCACACCTCCCACAGGTCCTCTCATTGCTGCTATCCCATACTGGTGTAAGAGCAGCATGTACCCTTGCATCTCTGTGGCCTGACACCAGAGGTGCGTATCCTGCCCAAGCCCATTACCCTCTTATTCATCTCAACACACTGCTTGATTTGTGTCTTTTGCTCCTGGCTAAGCTGCTTATTTTGTGGTAGCTCACTATAATTACTGTCATTGCTTCCTCATTTTTCCATTTTACCTGTTGCAGCTTAGCACTTTTGATACGTGTAAGTGGGCACAACTAAGTCTTGGCATCTGCAAGCAGAGCTTCACTAACACCGGAGTCAGGGACACTAATAACAGCATGGACTTGACACTATGGATGCACTCATTGCATGTGTCAGTGCAAACCAATGACTTTGTGTGTGCGTGTTTCACACACAACCACTGCCTCTAGGCTCAACTGTAAAATTGTCCTTTGTTATTATAAAAGTGAAAACTCCTTGTAGTTTGTTCCACTCGGCTCCACCGTCAGCCGAGCTTCAGACTTCTACTCCTCCTGGTTGTGTCTGCCTCCCTTAGGTCCTGATCTCCACGGTTTCACTACAGGGACTTGGGAAGGTGAGGCAGTTCTACCTGTGCCGTGTTATTTATCTGCACCCTCTCAGCAAAAGACTACTCAGCTCTTCTTCCCACTCTCCCCACCAGTTTCTCTCCTTCTCCCCCCAAGAGGAATCAGCAGAGGTAGAACACCTAGGTATTCCTGGGGCTTGTGGTGTTTGGTTTTGAAGGATTTGTTTTATTTTTGCATAGCATATTACAGTCTCTGGTAAAACAAAACTGTTTTTCTAACTGAAAAGGTGCCCAGTATGATTTTCCATTCATTTTGTATTCACAATAAAACATGAAACAAAATACTACAAGAAATTGCTGCCATCACATAAGAAGGAATAAACATTTCAGACTCTGGGGGCAACTTTATGAACTTGAAATGTAGACTTATTCAAACCTTTCAGTGCTGGATGGTTTACACGAAACACGTAGGTAACACTTCTCAGGAGTAACCAGGTGTATCTCTTTGCAGGATGTTGGTTTGAGAAAAGACACCAAGGAAAATTTGTTGTAGGCCTTCCACTTGCAGCATAGTGGATAAATTTCCCTTCATTTTAAGAATCTTTAAACACTGCATTTGTCAGGGTCACACAAAATGTAGGAAGTTGCCAGGTGCAGGAGGTGTGATTTTTTCTTCTGTAAGCTCAACTGAGGAGCAACCAGAAGAGTAAGTTCTGTGTGATAAGTACATTATGTAATAAATACATGGCATCTCATATTAACTTGTAATATTAAAATATGAAAGCAGGCATAGAAGGGTAAAAACATGAAGAAAAATCTGCAGATTTTACAAGAGGTGTGGACAGAGAAGGGAGAACAAGGAAATTGTGCAAACTTTTATCTCAATTACTTATGACTTTCTGGGGATTGTAATTCTCCGTAGTCTTCCTCTACTTTGGCCAACTCTCCCTATAAAGCATTTTATGAGACATGTTAAGTATTTTATGTAAAAAGTAAGTTGTATTGCATTGCACTCTAGGTCAAGGCAGGAAGGACACATTGCCAGAATAGCTAGTTAATCTCTTTCATCTTTCCCATGCTGTCATTAAAGCTTATCTCTTCCCATAGGTATTGCAAAGTCATCTGTTTTCTCCAATGGCATTGTACAATAGTAAAATCTTTTGATTTGATGTACTAGTTGTTTGGGATGCTGGTTTTATGCATGTTCATTTTGAGATCAGATTTGTGCTTTCTTGTCTGTAATGTTTTACCATGCTCTCTAGCTTTTCTTTTCTGGGAATTCAGGAATTTAACTTCACATTTCTGTCATCTTGTGTTTGATGTTGTGTATGTGGTAGCAGTGCTTGTTTTATATCATATTGTTTTAAAAAGCTAAGAATTCCATTCCATTGCTTTTGAAAAAAGTTTATAATATTATCATTAATAAATCTGGGAAGGAGGTTTTATATAAATTAATTACCCTGAAGAAAAGAATCCTGCAGCTTTCTCTTCCCTTCCCTTCCCTTCCCTTCCCTTCCCTTCCCTTCCCTTCCCTTCCCTTCCCTT
>NW_009916732.1:115094-150633 GCF_000696875.1 Nestor notabilis | reverse complement strand
ACCTATAGCCTCCTCTTCCCTTCCCTTCCCTTCCCTTCCCTTCCCTTCCCTTCCCTGCCCTTCCCTTCCCTACTCTTCCTTTTGGGTCCTTATGTGATGTTCCATTTTGCATTGGACCATCAATGAGTCAAGAAATATGGCCTGCCCCACATCTCTAATTGCTCAGTTATTTTTGGTAGCTATTCTTCAGCAATTCAAGACTGTATGTGGTGCATGCCTTTGTTTGTTGATATACAGGTAAGTGAAGAAGTCCTAATGAATCAGACAGTGAGGAGACAAATGCTGGGCAAAGCTTTCCTGAGTAAGCTGGGGGAGATCAGCTTCATGGTGATGGGGGACACTAAAAACTGCTCTCCCATGGTCTATCACTTTCAAGGAGTCTGAAGATATAAAGAAACTTCATCTGGAGTGTTTGAATTAACAGATACATAGAAATAATTAATTTCTCTATTTATTTCCTCAACTTGAAAGTTGAGATCAAGACTTGAAGTAGCCTTGCCACCAGGAGGGTTATATGAACTATCCAGACTATTGGGAAATGTGTATATTTACAGACAATATGTGCAGTTTTGCACTCCAGAGATATGAGAACAGGAGATATGGAGATGTTGGTAAAGGAAGATACCTCTAATGTGTGAGATTAATATACTGATAAATTCATGAAAAAGTCATTTGATCTTAAAATTCAAGCCTGAGCTTTAATAGCTCTAGTAATCCTTAGCAAACAGAACAAATTAAGGTAAATGAAAACTAAATCATATTAGAGAACAAAAGTCTGTGAGAGCAAGCTTTTGCCCCTGTCTTGCGTGTTGACTTGCAAAGGGATTAAGTAGAATATTTCAGAATGGTTTAGTAAAATCCATAATTTTAAAGTGCAGGAGAATTTATTTTCACTTCCTCAGGATTTTGATCCTTTAATTCACTGTGAGTAATTAAATAGCAATGTCAGCATGGATTTCACTGTGAGCAGCCAATGAATATTTTGCCAGTCTGTACAATGGCATCTAAGTATCAACTCTTTAGAATATTGCAGAAGGTAATTTTACCTGAATGACTGAGAAGAACATTTCCGTATTTTGCTTTTTCTTTCTAAATGAAACTGTGTCCTTTGTTTTTCCATTTGTGCCAGAGAAATATAGCAGAATTGAGCATTGCTTTAATTTCCGATTACATTTTTGGTTGTTGAGATTTAATAAGTAATAAAAAAGCAGACATGGGGCTGATTTTTTTCTTTATGCTGGGATGATTGTGAGAACTTATGCCAGAGCCCACTGCACATCAAGAGAGCATCAAAATGAGTTTTACTCCTTTTGTTAGGCTTTTACACAGCAGTTTTCTTTGAAGTCACTCAGTGCATAAATGGAGGAGACACTGCCTGGGGTGCCAGGAAAATGAGAGCTTACAGCATAATTTCTTCAAATGATAAAAAAGTATGCAATGATCAAGTTTACCAGAACAGTGCTGGATTTGTTTAACATGCAATATAATGTCCTATTTGTTCTATATAGACCAATATTTTAAGGCTGCCATGGGAGGGGGAAAACACTCCTTCCAAAAGTCAGCATGAACATCTGAGAAGATGCCAGTGAAGAGTTTGTGAAAGCTGAGCTTGTGGTAGATGGTGGCAGACAACTGCAAGGCAAAATTCTCTGTCTCATTTCCCTTTTTCCTTTCCTGCATCACTTTTTGCCACTGAGTTCAATTCATCTTTGCTCTGATTCCATGCACACCCCCACCCCACCAAGAGTATGACCTAATAGCCTTATTAGCATTTAGAACACATGGCTCATCAACTCTTCAGTTGCAGAAGAACATGGAAAAAGGCCTCAACCGTATTCTGCTGTGGTGGTCATGTTAAATTTGGGTGCTCTCGTCGCAGTTTTAAGGGGCTACTAAAACCCCTTCTTCTGCAGTAGCCATAAATAGTAACTCTCTTGACTCAACAGTTTGGTCTTGTTTTATGATAATGTTTATGAATGTGACATGTAATGATTAAACAACCAATGTTATTAAACTACAAAGTAGCAAGCTTAGACTAGTGACAGCAGTAATACTTTCATACATTCAGAACTGTTTTGGTCTTTTAATGCTTGTCCTAATCTGTCTCATTCCAGTATACCTTGTGTGTACCCCTTTTTTACTGTCTTTTAATGATATCAACCCAGGTGCACTAGGTTGCATTTTATTTGTGTTAATGAAAATGACTTACTAATATGTAATGTATTATATCATTTGTGTGACCTCCCCTGGTTATTATCTTTGAGGTGTTTCAGAAGTTGTTTAAATCTGATTTCTTTTTCATCTTCAGTATTACTTTTGTTACTCATTTTTGTTTGTTTGTTTCTTGCCATTTTAAGAGAAGACCTTTATGCAAATGAACAAGTAGCAAAGCTACTCATAGCATGGGGAGTAGCTGCATTTCAGGTAGGAACTGTTTTTCAAGCAAGCAGGAGTACAATTGCTTTCAGGAGCCAGTGACCTTAAGAGACACTTACTTGTCTCAAGAACAAATATGTTCTAGTGTATTGTTTATATCAATACTGATTTCAACTTTCTATAAAAACTTACAGCTCAAATTACAAGTAATACCATGTCATTATTATCATTATGTGCAAAACCTGCATTTGTTAGCCTGCTTTCTTCATGCAGCTATGTCAGTTCTGGATGCAAAATTAAGTTCTGTGGTTGTTCACTGCAGAGGGTTTCTCTGTACTTGAACACTTGAGAACTGTGTTCAAAAAGTGGAAGAAAAAAGGCATTATTGAGCCCCAGAGGCTAGAAGAATAATTGCAAAAGGCTAATAATTGACCCTTATGGAACAACGAGTAGATACTCAAATAGATGGTCTATATTTAAAGAAAAAAAAGACATTTAAAATAACTGGAAATTCACTGAGTTGTCATATGTTATGAATTCTCTCCTTTGCCCAAAACTCCTTGGCTGCCATATACCCACAGGTTCATGATGATGAATCATGGCAGGCAAAGGCTATTTAATCTTTAGTTCCAGAACTGTGTTCAACCTTGTACAATTCCGTGACTGTCAGTTATATTTATAATTTGCTTTCTCAAATACTGATATATTTGATGCAATTAGGCAATAACAAATGCTTCCCATTAACTACTTAATTCTGTTCCTATTCCTGTTCATACACATTTGAAATGGCTGATTGGTACTAAGCACTGAACAAAGCACCCTGAGATATATAGGGCAAGGCTGCACTCAGGAATTATGCTCAGTCTTGTAGAGCATTTGGGTTGCTACTGAAGTACAGTCTCCAAGGAAGATTTCTTCCAGAAAAGCATCTTCTGGTTTATCTTTCTTCTACTTGACTTACAGTTTCAACCCCATAAACTTAGCAGGAGGGGTATTACAGGTAAGGAAGAGGTGCTGTAGGAGAGCTGTGTATTTAAAGATTGCACAGACCTACCCGCAGCTACTCCTTGGCTCCTGGTAGTGGTGTTAACCTCTTCCTTTTTAAAGCATTGAATTAAAAGAAGTTTCAAGACTTTATGGTGGATCAAGAACATCGTTGAAGGAAAAAGGCAAGTTAAGGGCTGGGAATCAAATTTTTGGAGGGGCTTAAGTGCAGTCTTTAAATCAGCTCGTGTTGACTCTTTCTAAACTTTCATTGCAGTTCCTCTTACGGTTTTACCACTTCCTCTCTATGTAGTATATGCAACTGTAGCTTTATGAACCAAGATTCTTTTTCCCCTGACTTCCTTCCTTTTTTCTGCCTGAATCCTATGTTTCACACTGAGGCTTCTTGAAGCCAAAGCAGTCTTGCATGTAATCTTGCATATACAAGGACTGAATACTTATCACTTTGTATGGAAAATGCACACCGAGTCTATTAAGGACTTAGTTTACTATGCAAGTGCTGTTATGGACCCCTAAGATGAGAATATGCTTTGATCTTTGGTAGCTTTCCCTGACTTTTTTTATATATTCAGGTTTTGCAGTGAACTATTGTACTGTAGATAAGGCTGTTACAGTAGTGTAAACAGAGCAGTAAAAGCACATCATTTGATGAGTCAGTTTGTTTCAAGCAACAGACCAGCCACAAAGCTGTAGAGCACATTGCAAAATTACAGCAGGTCGAGAAAAGGCTGCGAAGTAAGAAAGTTAGATCAGAGGGTGATATTTGTTACTTGTTCAATAGGAGACTTTTTTTTCAGGTCTGATACCTGTCCATTCTGCAAATCTCTGCATGGCCTCTTTTTCTCTACCTCACACAAAGTACCTTGGATACACTGCAGTCTTTGCAGCCCATTTGATTTATTCCTGCCTTGAATTGTGATTTTCACATGTTAATACTTTGCTCCAGTTCTTCTCTGTATTGCAGCATGTGGCCATTATTACTCCCTTCCCCCAGGTCCATTTCCCTTGTTATATATCTGTTTCATTTTCTTAGTTAAGTTGAATGTGAACTTGGGGTCAAGAACAGACAATTCATGTGATAGGACTGAGGTATAACTGCATTTTCCAGTTTTTTTCCACTGCATTGTCTGGGGGTTTGGGAGCACAATCTCATATATGGTGCAAACCCTCCAAAGTTCACAGTTCAGCTGTCAGTTATAAAATAGGCTCCTGAATTAATGTCCTTAAGGAAGCCTGGGTTGGAAAGCTACCTGATGTGACCACTCTTTAAGGTGTATTTATCAAGGTATGAAACTTCCTTTTGAAAAGCATACTGATTACAATCCCTCCATAAAATCTATCTATCTCCTGGAGGGCTAGGGATCCTACCATGGGTCCAACTTGGCACATTACTGGAAGCAATGCTCATTGGTTTTTAGTCAGTTTTCCACAATCTTTAGAAATAACACTGTCATGCCCTTGATGTATGGAGTAAGGGTGAACATCAGACTTCTTTGAAGATGTGACAAACAAAACCAGACAAACCAAAAAACAGGCCTGACATATTACTGAAGTACTTGGCTGTCTAGTATTAGCTCCATGAATTTATCACAATACTAAGACATTTTTTGGGCTAGCATGCTATTATGCTGCCATTGTACCTTTAATAAACAACAGGTCACTTTATCGTTGAGCTTCAAAGAACAAAACACATTTAGAATGCAAGAACAGTAATTAAAGGCTTGTAATAAAATAATGGAGCATTTACCTAAATGACAGAATGACTGTTGACAACCTGAACAGCAATGACATTTAAGTTTTCCTGAGACATTCCTCATTCAAATTATTTCACTAGTTCTGAGGGTCCCTTTTGTAAGTCTTCCTGGCATGTATCTGTCTTGATAGCGACTATCCCTCATTGTCAATATAGCCAGTTATTCTTCTCTACATCAGTTTTGATTGAGTTCTTCCAGTTTTCCCACACACTTACCTGTTTATAAAACTGTGCGAGTGATTGATATGGATTCATGCTTTTATTATAACTTATCATTTTGTTCTTTTTTTCTGGATCAACTACTAAAGTTTTGTCTGTATAGCATGCAAACCTAGTCAAACTTGGAATTAAAAAGCTGCAGGCTGAGTATGGTTTTAATACTTTGTTGTCATGTATTTTGAAAGGCAATATATCTCTGGGGCATGCTAAGGTAGACTGTCAGTCAGGTATCCCGCTGCTGAAATTCACATGACCTTGGTCAGCGTAAATTCTTTACTAAAGTAGAGAGAGGAGGAGCAGCCGTTCAAAACCAAAATATTATACCATAAATCTCTTTGACAACGTTGCACAATTTAGAAAGGCCTCACGGCATCTCTCGAGCATGGAGGGCATTGCTGAAGAATGAGCGATACAAGTCACACAAGGAGCCAAAAGAACTTGAGGACAAAAGTGAGTCTTTGTTCAGGCAGATTACCTGGGGGGGAAATATAGTACATGATGTACTGTGTGATACATCAGTTGTGCAAGCTATTTCTGGAAGGTTTTACTTACTGGAGAGCTGTTGTTCATTTAGGGAGGAATTCCTCCCTGGGCAGAGTGCTTGGAAAAGTCCAGTGTACCTCTGAGTCTCACTGAAGCCACATTGTGACATGTAAAGGCACACAGCCTCATACAATTCCCCTGCACACAGATGAATTTTACCTTTGCTGAATTGCCAGTTTCATTTTCATCAGATCTAAAAACACGCAGGGGATTTAGAAAGGCGTAAGACTCTGCCTGAGTTAGTGCAAAGCAAATCAGTCAGGCCTTCACCCCAAACTCTGCCTGTGCCAGAAGTGCCCTATCAGGTCACTCTGCAAAGCTGACATTTATTTCTCCTACTCTGCTTCCGACTCCATGGTGCAGTGGGGGGAGCTCCACAGCTGACCGGTCCTACCACGCATGGCTGCGAGGCTCAGAGAGGTTGTGCACAGCCAACAGGTATATAAAAAATCTGATGCCACGTAATGGGATGTAGCTGCTCACTTACCTGTATGGGCACAGCCGGAGGAGAGATACGCCTGGGTGCTCTAGCATGCTTTATTGAACATGGCTGACAACCAGGCAAGGCTATGGTAGGAGATTGAACTGTGGTATTGCAGCTCACTGGCAGCATACGATATCTACCTAAGGCTGTGCTGAAGACCTGCTGCTATTCTGAAGCTGAGTTAAAACCACAGCCTTTTACTTACTCCTGCTGCAAACAAGCCTTAGGTTGCCCTGCACATGTTCAGGATTTTAAATTTGTGCTGATAGGCAGGAAACACCCTCTACATAGGAGTGATTTCCATTATGCAGGATGAGTAACAGAACAGACCTGGACCATGAATTCCCTCACCCTGTAGCCATTGCTCTTAGTTTTATTGCTGCTCAGTTCTTGAAACATAGGTCAGATGTACCGCTTGACTTAGCTTGGTCAAATTAATTGTTATGACTGGAATATTGATTCAGCTATTAGCCATGAGTACTGTAAGAGAAATGCTATTTATGTTTCACTGGCCTTAGGCTGTACAACTAGTTTGTACCATTCTTTCAAATGCATTTTGATTATTCTTCGGTAACTGTATCTTCTAGCTTAAATTTACAAAGCCTTATACTTAGTGTTTAGCTAGCCCTGAAATCTTGATACTAGGATTTAGATAGCACCTGTATAAAAAAGTACATAGACATTTCTATTTTCAGGGTCTCTTGAACGGTAAAGAAATGAATGTGCTGGTGTATAGAAACCTACCATCTCTCTCTGATCTGGGATATCTAGGCAAATGTAAGTGTTGCTCTGCTTCCTCTCTGCTCCTTTGGGTATGATGAGGGCATGACAGTGGCTTACTGCTCAGAAGATGAAAGCTAATGCTGGGTGTGGCTGTGTGAGCTGGATTTTTAAAGCTTTGTTTTAGAGGACTCCAGTAAAGATATCTGGATTTTCTGCCGTAACTCCATTGTGTCTTCCCGTGTTACACAGGTTGTACTCTGTTCTTCTGCATCAACTTTACATGGTGCATCAACATATAAAAGTAACCTACCATGTATTAAAAAACCCTGAAATCTGCAGCAGGGCTTGAAATGAATTTCTGATGCACTGATGGAAATATACAGGATCTGGCACAAATAATGCACCAAATTAATTTGTTAATGTACCTATTCACCCTGAAATCTTCATTGGAAGATACTAATTCTACTAATTCATCAGATCCGTCATGCAGTTCATCAGACCCATTGTCTTAATGAGGGCTTCAGACAAGCTGAGCCTGGGTATGCTGAGATAGGAAGTGATCAGTTAAGACTCCCCACCCACCCTTATGATGATGATAATGGAGATTTTCCAGCATTTTTAATTTTATTTCCTTCAGCCTAGTGTTCACCAGGCTTATTCACCAGGCTTATTCACCAGGCTTGTTCACAGGTGCCTTAACATGTTGGCCTGCGCCTCCAAAGGCTGGCATTTTCATGCAGACTGTTACTTTAACATCAGTTAGGACAGGAATACCAGAGTTGCTGTAATCAGCCTTGTTTGGCTAAACCTTATTCTCTCTTATTCCAAATAAATGCAAGACTCAAGGCTGTTGTCTCTGAGCTAGTAGGGCCAGCCTGCCTTGATGGACAGCTTTCACAGAAGTGGGCTTCTGACTGTGCTTTTAGCTGGGGGCCTACTGGGCAAGTGTTAAGGAAGAAACAAGCAATTATGCAGTAGTCTTTTAAAAGAATTATGTTATGATTGTTTTAGCATCATTTCTGGCCAAAGTCTGTAAAGTCCATTTTTTCAATATGTTTGCATAAAACTCCAGCAAATTCAGAGCCTTCCAGGTGCTCAGCTTGCCCCCAAGTCAGCACTTTTCTCCTAATCTTGTCTCTCCCACTGTCTCTATCAGGAACCAGTCCTTCTTCAGTGAGCCTACATGTCTGAAAGTTATATCTTCTCTTCAACTTTCAACTCCCAGAAGCATCTTGGAGAATTAAAAATTCATCAGCAGCAATTTAAAGTCATGCAGCTCATGTACCTCCTCTTGGCAGGGTTGTTCACACTGCAGCAACTGCTGATGATGGTGAGAAGGTCTAGAGACGTGACTCAACTGAATGCGTCCTGGGTCAGTCCAAAGCTTGTAGTCAAAGCTACCCCAGGCCTGTCATTTAATTAAGAATGCATTGATTGGGGAAGCACCTGAGCAGGCTAGAGAAGGAATGAGAGACTTCACACTGATGTCACTTTGCCTGTGCAAAGACATGTTTCTACCCCGAACTTCCCACTGCAGCACATGTACAGTGGCTGAGGAAGACCTCAAACCCAAATGGTCAGCAGCTCCCCAGAGGCTGCAGCTACCAAAACCTGTACTTTTTGGAGTAACTTTGCATCCTACTCTACCTCTTCAAAGCAAGAGTCAGTACTCTAAATTCAATGATGCCTTTGGTTCAGTTTCAGAAATGTCTGTCCCTTCCTTACTTTGGATAAAGATTAAAGAACCACTGTATAAAGAACCCCGGAATCCTGGAAAAAAATCTACTCAGGACCAAAAGCTTTCCTTAACAATCTGCCTAAACTATTTCATCTCCTTGGACTTACAGAGGAAGAGAAGAGAAGAGAACATGAGCACGGAAAAGGCCAATTTGGGACTGTGTAGGTCAGCGCTACCTGCCAATCAGCTGGCAAACAAGATGCTTCCTTCAGCCAAACATTGCATCTCATCTGGTTCTAGTGAAATTACATCAGTGAGACATCAGTGCTGTCTCACTGTAAGCAAGTGGGTGAAAAGGGATCTTTGTATGCAGCAGATGCTATGAAAAGACTCATGCATCCGGGTATTAACAGTTTGAAAAGCATGACATTCTGTTCACACATTGGATCCCAGTTTCAAGAATACCAAGTATGTTTCCAGCCTCCTTGCTGGGAGGAGACAAGAGGCAGAAAACCTCTGATTAATGTGGTGACTCAGTGCGCAGCGGATGGACTTGTCCCCCACGCTAATAGCACAAACAAGGACAGCAGCCACTGTGGCACAAGGACAGCAAACACAGAAAAGCATCTAAAACATGCCCTAGGACATGTGATAGGACCTTGAACCAGGCTGCTCTAGGAACATGAGCTCACCTAAGCACACCACCAGTTCACTGGAGCTAGAGGCTTTTGTCAGTTATCATGAAATGTCTATGCAACTTTACCTTCAATGTGTATTTGGACAACATGTTTCTGGGGTAGTTATACCAGGGTGACGCTCTGATGCACTTGTAGGTTAAAAGACTGGCATTTATAAAAATTGAAAAAAATCGCATGGATTGTCCATGGATTCTCCCCTGCACGAGAATGTGACTGTGGGCAACGAGCCCAAGGTAGCACAAGGATGCTTTCAAGTTCAGGTGCTTGGTTCTGCCTTTTATTATGCATAGTACATGAAAAAGACTTGCTGCCTTTTCATTTCACAATGGCCAGTCTGAAATTTTCTTTTGCAAGGAGAGTGTTTTTTAAACTCTCACCACTTTTCAATCTTTTTCATAACTTGTCATCATTAATTTTTTTTTTGACAGAACATTTGTTGTATGACTGGAGGTGTGGGTTTTTTAGACAAAACCAAGAATGTCCATAGGGATGGCTAGAAGCTGACCTGTTTATTGACTTTCATTTTATTGTCTGCTCGATGGTCCCAATTAAAAAAAAAAAGAGACCAAAGATCGACTGTAGAAACAGAGTCTTGGTTAGGAAGAATTATTTTTTTCTGTCACTTTTGAGAGTTTGTGACAGTGTGACAGTCACCAACAGCAAATTAAACAGTGAAAATATTGAGACAAGTCTTTCTTTTCCTATTTCAGTAATTTGAAGATGTATACAATGTGATGGATTATGTTAGTCAATATCAATAAGAAATTTATTTAGTTTTGAAATTCACCTGTCTTTGTGTTAATCCCTATCTGTTTTTTTTTTTAATAAATGCCAGACTTTTAAAATTCTACTTAGAATTCAATTAATAAGAAACAAACAAAAAATGTCCCAAGAGCACTTTTGTCTCCCAGTGGATGTTTCAATTTCAATTTAAGCTAATTTCCCATAAGTTTCATAAACATAAATTTTCATAAGAAAGGTTGATAGATGAACATTTTACTATGTGCAGGACCATTCAGGCTATCAGTTGGCTGCAGGTTTTTCATCATTCTTTTTGAATTCTGCCTTATATCTTTCAAGCATGTTTACATTATTTGTTGTCAGTACATGCATTCTATTTTCATTTTTATTATTTTTTATTGAACTGGGACATTATTTCAATGATTTTTTTCGAGTTTACAAGCAAACATCTTGTCTCACTCGTTTCTGTGACATATAACAGTTCACAAGATCTAATTATTCTGAAAAGAAGCTAAGAATATTAAAATAATAGGTTTAGAATTATAATTTTATCACATCCTGCTACTTCCCTGCCACCAGGAAAATAGACTACTATGTAGCTTTTAGTATTTTCTTCTCTCTGTCTTTGAAAGGAGAAGAGGGACTTCTTAGCAGCTCCTTATTTGTATTCCAAGTCAAACTTTGCTATCTAGATCACTTGTGCTACATGAACGTAGCTATGGTTTAGAAAGAATGGCAGATCAAATAAACACTACTGTTTTGCAGCAAGTTCCGATACTGTGTGGTTTTCTCACTTAAGTCCATTCTTTTCAGGAGAACTTGTATATGCTTAATAATTTTCTCTCTCTGTCTTTTAATATGTAAGGTCATTTTTTTAAGTTTTCTAATTATTTATACAGTTAAGCAAGACTCTATCAATTGGAATATTATATTTCTTACTGTAAAAAATGTGAACCTACAATGGAGGCATGCAATGCTGGAAATCAGTGCAAGGTGAAAAGATATTTTGGAAGCCATCTTTCAGCATGTCCTCTTTTGTGCATTTGGCAAAATTTTGATTCACTTACACTCCTGGACGGTCAGGGTCTGCTTAAAGTCAACTGAATTTGATTACAGGATCATAAGTTGGACCTTTTATTTTTCCTGCCTGAAAAAAGAAAAAATTAATTATTTTTTTGATTAAACCCAAAATTTTATTATTTAAAAACTATCCAAAGCAGAAATTAAAGCAAATAAACAAACAATCAAAACCCCCCCAAAACCCACAAAACCAAGCAAAGCAATTGTCAATTTTTTTAAAGTTTAAGTTGCTTCAGTTGCTTTAATTCCAAACTCAGGCAGAAGCAGACTTAACTTAGAACATTTCTTCTTTAGGAGTGTAAGTCAAATCCTTAATACTAATGTAGGAGGTTTTTTTGTATTTAATTTAACATACATTTTGTTATCGCTTGGCTCAATGCCTCAGGAGTCTGAGCCAAAACTGTTATACTGCAATATCCATGAGGTTCAGTTTTCCTTTCACCTGCGATACTGTACTCTCAGTCTAATGCTAGTGTGACTCCTGCAGTATAACAAAGAACGCATAATGACAGCAGCAGAGGGGTCTGAATGTCATTTACACATATTTGCTATATCCAAGGTCAGCAAGAATGCACCTGCAAAACAGTCGCACCCAGACAGGCTTCAGGAAAATGGTCTACTGAGATGAGATTATTTTGAGTAAGAGATGTATTTTTTCATTTTAAACTCCTGTCTCCTTGGTTGCTGGCTACGGTTACACCACGACAACTCATGAAGGTCTTTGTACAAAAGATCAAAATGAGATATTCAAGGTAAGCACATGCATTTTTGTGGTAACAATGAAGGAGACAGGTTTTGAAACAGTGGAAAAGAATTGGGAAAAGCCATTCTAAACATGTTTTAAACATATTTATAAATATTTTGCCACAAACCTTGTTTCCTCATAGCATATTCCATGCTGTGCCTGCTGGTCAAGTAATAAAACCAACCAATTATTATCCTTGCTGCAGCAAAAGCAGGAATACTGACCTCTGCCTTTATTGCAAAGAGTACTGCAAGTTCTCAGACTTGTGAAAGGAATGAAAGGCAAACCGTGGTCTTCTGATGTAGTATCTTTTATTGAAGTTTATTGAAAGACATCATAAATATGTTTTAAAAAATCAATACACTGCATTCCTCTCTGTTAATTCTCTGTACCAGTCCAGAATGACCAGCAGAAACAACAAAGACACAACCAACTTTGAATAACAAAGTTTTTGATGCAGTTGAACAATAAAAGAATCAATCCCCACAGCAAAGTGGAGGGTGCAGGTGGACATCTGAAACGCATTGTTGTAGTAGCAGGAGCTATGCATAAAGTTAAACTTGTGTAGGTCAAGGGATTTGCACCATAGCTCTGGCTTCATGGTTGTGCAGGACCAGCAGCTCCTGCAGGAGCCCCAGTGAGGGGCTCAGGCCCCTGTGCTGCTGTGGCAGCAGCTGGCTGCAATCTCCAGAGCTTTTGCTGGTGTCTCCTGTTGTTGCAGCTCCCCATCACTTCCCTAATGAAAGCTATCACCTCCTCTGTCATTGCTCAAGGTTTAAACTGCCAGCCTCAGGGTGTTATCTTGTCTTGAGCAGACCATGCAGCTCTAACTCACACAGCTCCTTTGTCTGTGCATCTGGTGATACACAGACAAGGATGTGCCCATGTGTTGTAACATCATTTATGTCCACTGCTGTTTTCTGGACCCATGTCTGTCTGGACTCGCAAGTGGTTGGGAATGAGGAGACCTTTCAGATTAGACTCTTGGGGGAATTGGGATCTCCGAGGATGTAAAGCCTGGAAGGGAAACCAACAGTACCTCCGCATGTGCTGGAGCTCCAGAAGGAAGGTCTGTGAGTCTAGACTTAGATTTTAAAATGTTGATCTAGCCTAAGACAATAACAATAGCTAAGAAATAATTTCTAGTCAGAAAAGCTTTGATAGGAAGGTTTTACTAATAATATACACTGCTTCTGAAAGGATAAGTCCACAGCAGGAAATGAAGATTTTCACTCTGCATTTGGTTAAGCAGAATTGACAGTGGTATATTGGTGTCAGCCATAACACCATCTAGTGACTCCCCAAAATACTGCACCCCCTAGGACTCACAACCTCTATTCGCCCACTTCCATGGTAGGTGCAAATTATCATTGCTTCAGAATTGAAGGGCCTGCTTCAGCCATCAAACCCCCTTGAATTTACTGTTAAGGTGGGTTTTATATAGCACGTTGCTAGTATTTTCAGTGCACTACATTTTACCTTTCAACAGGAACATTTAATGTCAACTTCAGAGCAAATATTCATATATTCAAGCCTTTAGGTTCTTTCAGAGTACAAGTAGCACAAAACAGTGACAGAGATTTTCTCTATATTTTCATTTCTCTATGGACTGAGGTAGAAAAATTCAGTGAGGCAAATCTTATCTAATCTGAAGATAAAGATTCATGAAACATCATCTTCAGTACATGGATTAAAATAAGCTTGTAATTTAAGTTTGTAAAGTATTCTTCTCTTCTCAGTCCAAAGCAAATTCTCAGTAGGCAGTTTACTGTTGGTATTTTCAAGTAATAGATACAGACTGGCAAAGCTATTCATGCTTATATACAAGTAAGAAGAGTATATTTTGGGACTACCCTTATGTTTTAAATACAGTATGAATGATTGATTACATGATCTTTCAGTGATCATGGAGTAAAAAGTCTTACATTTACATAGATCAATTTGTTATCCATCACCCCTTCATTGGGAAATAGTACAGATTTGAGGAAGCATTCCTGTTTGGAAATACAGTGTTCACAGAATTTATTTTGATTAACACCCAAAGGAAATATCTAGAAACAGACATAACTGATGATGTGGCATAGGTGAAAACCTTAATTATATTGCCTTCGTCACCTGCCTCAAGTGACTTTTCTACATTATTATGCTCAGACACAGCCTGTTTCAGGTTCCAGCAGCTGGCATATCCACCTCTGAATCTGAGTTTCTTGCCATTGCTGTATCTCCATTGCTGTATCTCCATTGCTGTATCTCCATTGCTGTATTTCCATAGTCATAATATTAACTCAGGCATAACTTTGCTGATGGAAGAACAGCAACGTCCTGGGCATACCTTTTTTTTTTTTTGCATGTTTTCCTGAGAATTAGAGGTTTGTTTATATCAACTACCGACTGCCCTCCTGAACCAATTTAGTCACAGGCACTTACATAAATAAGTTTATTATTTATCCATGCTTTTATTATACAATTAGTTTGTATTTTTTTCTGGTTTCATTCACGTAAGGGTAGGATCCTGCTGCAGGAGTTTCATTTAGTGATGGTGACAACTGCTATATGGTAATATGATTGTATATAATGTACATATATAATACGTACACTGCCTGTAAATAATCCAAAAGATTTAAAGATCTTAGCCTGTTTAAATTATCATAAAGGAAGATGATTAATGCATATATGTATGTTCTTAGGGAAAAATGAGGGTCTGAAGGTGCTTTCATCTGATGCGGGAAAGTATGCTACCAAAAGCCATTGCGTTGGAGTGGAAAGGGGTGTTTTTGACACAACTAAACAACTCTGAGACATGGTGTCCTCTGGAAAGAGCACTGTGGTCAAAGGAGATTTATAGACTCGATGGAGACAAGCAATGAGATTTAAGAACATGTAATACACAGAACAATAAACTAGAGCTGTATTTACATCCTTCATCTGAAATATTTATTATAAAGTGCCTATATAAATGTATATGTAATCAGATACAATCATTCAGTCATATTTTCAATTGTGGACTTATATGTGGTTCCAGTTCACTCATGCATACCTTTTTCTATTTTTGACACAGAGCTTTTGTATGTTTTTTAGTCTCAAAGACCCTTGCTAGCCAATCCGTCTTAATGCAAGAGGGATATTTCGTGGTGCTCATAGTGGAAAATTCACTTTAGTCTTGTATTCCCCAGGAAACTGCTGGGCTTTATGAAATGTATCTCTGTATCCTTCCATTACATCTTCTGGCTTAATGCTGGTAGCACTAGAAGTCAGATGGTTCCCAGGATTAATATCTACACGATCAATTTAAGATTCAGGCACGGTTTGAAAGCAAGCAGTAGTGGCACATTGTATCTGCAATTTAGAATTGTAAATATTTTATCTGCTTTAATGCATACACACATCATGCACATTCATGACTAATCTGCAAAATGGGGCCAGTTTTTAGACATTGACTGTGATAAGCTTGAATAGTTTTACCTGTTCAAGTATCTTTATGGATATTAAAATATGTGCGCTAAATATCAACTAGTGTTTATCCTGGTGTCATTTCTCTGTACTGGCAACCTTTCTGAATATGGTGTTCTATTATAGCTGAACCTTCTATTATTTCTATTCTTGCAGCCTTGTGTGTCCACTGCATTATTTCTTCTGTACTGTGACAGCTCTGAGTCCACTGCAATGACCCTGAGATCTGCACATTTCCAATTTGCAGGGTTTTTTCAGACATTCATCTGCGTTTTGTGGTTTCACATACTTCCCACTGCTGCTGCTCTTTGTTTACAGGTTAATTGTCTGCTAGCTTTTGGCATAGATTTTTTTTTTTAATCTGTATAAACACTCAGTGAAGCATTGTCTTCTGTTTAGACTTGGATTTTCAGTGGAATTGTGGAACATAGGAACGCACATCCTATGTGTTTTAACAGTGGCATATTTAAATGGAGAAATATTTAAAGCGTGAATGGGTTTAACCTAAACAGGGGAAGTTTAGGTTAGATATAAGGAAGACGTTATTTACAGTAAGGGTGGTGAGGCACTCGAACAAGTTGCCCAAAGATGAATGCTTCATCCTTGGCAGTATTCAAGGCCAGTCTGGAAAGGGCCTTGGGTGACATGGTCTGGTGTGAGGCATCCCTGCTCATGGCAGGGGGCCTGCCACTAGATGATCTTAAGGTCTTTTCCAACCTTAACTATTCTATGATTCTATGAAATACATTGCATTTCAACCTTAATTTATTTCAAACTGAATGCATACGCATGACTGACTTACGAACTTTCAAGGGACTTGTTCCCTGTGACCAACATTTCACATGTATCAGTAAAAGTACAAACCTTACCTAGGAACATTAATTGTCTCCCAAAGTATTTTGTAGGTGCATTCAAGTGTTACGTTCTTTTGCTTTCGAAAGCACTAGTATTACCTTTTGGATGACAGGAATATACAATCATAGAATCATAGAATGGTTTGAGTTGAAAGGGACCTTAAAGAGCATCTTGTTCCAATCCCTCTGCCATGGTCTGTATAAAGCCTTTTGATAGCATGCCCTCATTAAAAAGCCTATTAATACTATGTCATCACCTATTTTTTCTATTCAGCTAATAAACAGATCTAAATATCTTTCTATACTTCGACAAAGACTAGCCAGTACCATTTCCCCATTTCACTTTTGATTCCAGATCATCACTCTTCAAACATCCAGAAACTCTCCTTTTCCTACTGAAGTGATGTATTCCCAGAATTAATGTCCAGAGTACTTCATTTGCAGAGAGCTGCCCTGGTGGTACTTCCAGCATCATGTACAGTTGTGCTCACTGTCAAGTTTCACTTTGTCTGCAAAAGCATACTTGTAAGCAGCAGCTAATCCTCCACAACTATCCTAAACAATTGAGAAAGAGAGAGACAACTGCTTAGAACCGGAGTTTTCTGATGGTATCTCTTTTAGTTTCCTGATTGGCATTAGTAGCTCATGTAACCTAGAAGAAATGCATATGACTATGAGAAAGAATGTGGTAATGAAGATCTTGATGGGCAGGAAAAAAGGGAGTGGAACAAGACAGGTGGGAAAGTATGCTATGAAATCACTGCAGAGGCCCAGACAACCGCAGGCACTAAAACACAGAATGTTTTTCCTATAAAACAAAAAAAAAAAACAAAAAAAAAAAAAAGAAAAAGAAAAAGTGAGCACAGCTGGTTGGGGCTGTGGTGGCAGCAGCAAATTGTTCTGGTGTGAATGCAAGAGCTTTTAATTCACTTCATCATTCAAGACTCTATGAGAACTGTATATTTAAATTAATGATCGAGGAACTTCTTTATGCAAAGAAGAATGACAACATATCATAATGTCCACATCCCTTCCTCAGAGGCATCCAGTTGTGACTCAAAATTGAGGTGAGAGGACCTTTGAGCACATTCTATTTGTCAGATTACAAGTGCAGGCAAGTGTTTATTGTTATTCTTTGCACTTTCTTGGAAGTAATAAAATGCAGGCTGGAACTCCAGCACAATGTTGCATCTCCTAAAATCCACAAGGAAAAGAAACCTCTGAATGTTTCATTACATTTTTTTATTTTATATTTTATAAGATGCTGCAAGGTATGAAAAAGAAATCATAAGTAAAGGTTAAAAAATGGAAGAGGAAAGCGCATCATATCTGAAATTAAAAATAAGTGGGGCTCATTACTGGAAAGAAAAAACTTTTGAAAATCCATTTAAATGATTAGTTGGGAAGAACATTGCCTAGAAAATATAAAAAGCAATTATATTAGATATTTAAGGAATAAGGATAGCAATGGGAAATGCAGAAAGGTGGTTTGTGGTTAAAGGCCAGCTTTGAGATACGAGAGATCTGGTGTTCTCCCTCACCACATCAGGGTTTTTTTTGCATCTTATGTTGGCTGCTTATCTAAGCTCTTCACAGTTCTCTGTGTACATACCTTCATTTATAAAGAGCAAAAGTAAAGAAAAAAATGAAATCTTTCAGAAAACCTACAAAGATTGATGAATGCAATGATTCCTTGTCTAATCTGTACTTCCTGAATTTCCTCATAGTTTTACTTCATTTGCCTGCACTTGACTGTGGGATAAAGACCCTGAAGACCAGTAGGAACAACTTTTTGGCAGCACAGAGCACATTACAGTGGCTGAGGAGTCAGCCAGCCCCTTTCCCTGTGGGGACTGAGTTTCAGGCAGGGACTGGAGCAGATGGAAGAAACAGCTCCTCTGTCTGTGTCAGCCAGGCTCTTTAGAAAGGGGACCCAAAGTACTGTTCCCATCACTGGAAACAGCAAAAATAAGACTGCTGCTACTAATGTGCTACATGTTATATACTACTGGTGTAGTAATGCCTCTGTCAGCAAAATCTACATCCCAATGTGCTTTTCTAGCCTTAATAATCTGAATTATTTCTCTACACTGAGATATATATACTCAGGCATGCAGAAAGTTTTCTTGTGTAGCCATACAATACCCTTCATAGCCTCCCTGCTCAGCCTCTTTTGCTCATTTCAGTACAGCTGTCTCCAGTTCACCAAAAAAATGCATTAAAAGGGGCTTTTCATAGTATGAACATTTAACATCAAACTGGCTTTAATGTAAATCCATTTTTTTTACATGTGTTTTCATAACACTGGCAGACTTGGAAGTCCTCAGAAGAAGGTATGTTCCAGATGGGCTTTCTCACTTCCCATCCAATCAAATGGAGTTGCTGCACTTACATGACAGTCGGACAACTTCTTAAAAGTGCTTAAGGATGCAGGTATATTGCCAGGGATAAATAAGCAGGAGTGTGAATTTGTGATGCGTTAGTCAGTCTCTTGTTGGTGACTGTGGATGTGCTGGGATCCCAAGGGAGAGGGAAAGATGCCCTATGTGTGCGAATGAATGCATGTGTGAGAAACAGCTACAGCACTCGTTGTGCTACAAATTTGCACCCCAGCTTCTCCCTAGAACTTGGTCAGCTGTCACTGGTCCCCAGGGAGCACAAGTCCAGTGTAAAAACTTGACTTTTTTCCTGATAGGAAACATAACTTCCAAGGCATTACTACTTCTCTGGCATTGTTGGTGATTGGTATGTTTGTGTTTCTTCTAGTTCTAAGCATTGCAGGCTGAGCGAGCAAAAGTGGAGTGGGAGGCAGTAATGAAGAGAAGGGGAGGTGGCTGCATCCTCTGCTTTTCAGTAAATTCATTTTTGTACTAACATGAATATCATGATTAATAATAATAGCAGCTTGTGACTGTTTTGAAAAATTGCATTGCTAGAAAATTAATGTTTCCAAGTTGCTCCAAGGAAGGAAGATTTAAGAGGGAAAAAATATACACAGAACTGAATTTGAAACTATTTAGAACTGTAAATGCTGACAGTAATTAGGATGACTTGAGTATTTCAGTACGCTGTCCTTGTAGTACTTTACCCCCCTCTTCTGCTCTGCTAGAAAGGGTAATGTTTTCTATCTTTGGCTAAGAAAATTTAGAAATTTATATGATGAATATGACATGCTCATTATAGAGTGCCAATTGAAAGAGAACCAAATAAGAAAATCTGTTGTGCATATAGATATACCCACACTGAACATCTACACTAATACTTCTATGGTGAAGAGCTCTTCCTAGATGTTTTCTTTAACTTGTTTTACGTAATCTCAGAATTACAAAATTACGGATTGTAACTACAAAAGATGAGGACACTGCACTGCTTTTGCAAAATGAGCTTTTAAAGGAAAAGTTTCTTCTCTTTTTCACACAATAACTTTAAATGGGGAATGATCAAAAATCCAGAGCAAACAGAACCTACTTGACAAATGATGTCTTAATGTTTGATCAAGTTCAAGGCATTAATGGTATCACGCAGCATAATTTCTGCTTTCTTGAAAAACAATGGAGCTCATTTAGAAATTGGAATTCCCTGGAGAATGCCACAGGAGTGCAGACTATTAATTATTCCATTCTATTGTTATCTTTTGTTCTGAACAATAGTGCTCTTGAGGTCCCGTGGAATGTCTCTCCCCTGCAAGGTGTCGGGTTTTGATTAAGCATCATTTCATACAGTTCATTAACAATGTATCTTAAAATGAGCTTTTGATCGAACATTTTTATTGGGCATTTAATATAATTTATGGTTTCTGTTGAAATTTCACATACAACATTTGCCAACCTGGTTATTATATATTTTTCATTAAACAATGGTGTTTTACATTTTCTGAAAGGTTCTATTTTTTAAGTAGAGGAACAGATTATATAAAAACTGATAATGAATGCAGTATATCATGAAAATAGCTCTCGGCCGTATTTTATTCCGGTGGAGGTACAGCACATAGGTGTACAAGTGGGTCCACTTGCAAGTGTCATTTTGGACTGCCAATCTCAAAGCCAACATTTATCTTAGTTTTCCTACCTAGAGTGCTGAAATTTTAATAAATCTGCCTGCTTCTATAGAAAGTTAAACCCCAAAGTGAATGAATTCTGCCCATTAAACTTCATCCAGCAAATCAGACATTTTAGCAACTCTGAAAGAGCAGCACAAAAAGAGTGCATTTTGTCACACATCTGCTGTACAAAGATTGTAAATTCTCTTGGGAGTGGTGGCAACCAGTCCAGTTGAACACTTAAATGCAAATACAGGGGTAATTGTGTCTTAAAAGATTTACCAGTAAGTTCAGGCTTTGGCCTCTAGCAGTCTGAGGGACTCTGAAATCTAAGGACTATGAGTGGTTAAACAAAGTAACTCAGTCTTTCTTTGTAAAACAGCCACATCAGGAACAAAGCGCACACTGAATGCTGAGCGGGTTTTAGCTCAGCCAGCTGGATGAATATTTATACCTTTCAGGTAAAGAGGACTGGGAATCCTGATGGAAAAATTTGGGCATTTTGTTTTTTAACCTGAGAATCTATCTTCGTTGTCAGTTTGCAAGAAGATTAAAAAAACCCCAAACCCTTATATCGCTGAAATGGCATGTTGGGGAGGGAGTGTGCACAGAGACAAACGTTATAGTTAGAAACAAACCATTAGCTGGAATTTGGGTCTGGGGAGATTATTGGAATTATTTACATGCACATGTGAATACAGAGGGAAGCAGTCCAACACTGGTTGACTGTTAACATAGTGATGAGTCTGTTGGAATGAAATAATAAGTCAAGTTTTCACTCAAATACTCAAAGCAAAACCCAACAGAACCTTTTGCTGAGATTTGAGACCGCTCAGCAAAACTTTCCATGTTTTCTGTCTTTTACTTGGGCCCTTGAATTTGTGGTTGTCAGTGGGATGGGAATATTAGAATATTCAGTCCTCTGTTTCCTTGACCTACTAAGAATTCAAAAGCACCAAGATTTTTCAGGAAGTCCTGCTATAAATATTTCCAACTTAATTGGGTGTATCCCAGAGGTTCAGATCATTTGGGATTTGGATGCCTGTCCAAACCAAACCAGAAATCCTCCTTAAACAACATGGACCCCAGCCACAGTATCCAGATTCAGACTGACGTTCCAGCTAGAAGTGTGTGGGGGAGTGGGGGGCAAGAATTTGAGCCAAAGTGTCCTATTGCTCTCATTTCAAAAGAGGGATCAGCCGTGATGTTTTGAGCTGGACCCTTGCTTTATCTCAAATGGACACTGCATTTTTCGTACTCAGTTTAGGATAGGAGCCCATCGCTGATGCTATGGATGCCTCCCATCACAAATGACCATAACTAAGAACTCATAATTTATAGGGTGGTCTGTTTTCCTTCGTGTCTGTGGTTAGAATAATAGTTACCACTATGTGACTGCTCACACGGTCTTGTTCTTGAACTTGGTGACCCACACTGTGCTATTCAATCAACCAGGCTAAATTTCAGAGATTTCTTCAGAAAAATGGTGTTTCTCACACTGACTGGCAGCATTATGCCATCTTTGAGTCCACTCCCTTTCCCAGAACTTCAGACCTAAAACAGTCACTGTGATACTGAAAATATACTTTTTTTCTGATTTTTCTTATCTACTGGTAATACTTTCAATACTACTGCAATTGACAGAGATGTGGAAATACATATATTTATTCTAGGGGTTTAGTGTTGTGTACTTGATAGCACTTTATATTTCTATTTTCTTCTAATTAATAGTGCAGTCAGCTTTCCCTGTTCTTTTCAGATGATTCACTGCATAGAAGAAAAAGAGATGAAATCACTTAAAAATAGGAAAACATAACTCCATGAAATGGATTATATTTCAAGCTGACAGTGCTTTTTCCTTCCTCAGCTTTCCATTAATAGATACAATAGATACATATATTCTATATAACTCTTCTTTGCCTGCTTTTCTGTCTCTGTGATCTATCATAAATTTACCCATGTTTCCCACTCCATTCACAGCTTCGCTTACAATAGTCTATTTATCATTTTGCCCATAAACACTTGTATCTTGCTTCTCGGGGCTTGGAATCATTTCCTTCACATGGACATTTTTCCTGAGTGGTTACCTTGTCTATGAGTCAACCATTGCTATAATCCCATTAAATAAGCTTGTTTATTTTGTTCTAATGGAGACGCCAATATAAGAACATTCCATAGCTGATCAGTGCCATCAACTTATTTTGCAACCTTTGTCTCTCCTAACCCTGCCTGCTCCCAGAGATGCTTTAACCTCTTGTGTCACCACATGTCTACATTTAAATTTTTGGCACTCCAGGACAGGGACAACGTCTTCACATGTTTTCTTTAAAGTGACAGGCACGCTTTTCAGCACACTAAATACATTAAGTAACAGTTGATTGGTGCTTACACTTGTATTACTTACTACGTCAGCTAATTTCTGTGTTTAAAAAATGGCTGTGTCTTACAAAGAAACAAACAAAACTGGCAGGTTCCTCTGACTAGAAAGCTCATAACTGACCAACACCCTCCTGTGTCATTTGGGTGTGCCTGTGTGTTTTCAAAGCCCTGAAAAATCCAAGGTAAGTCAAAAAGCAAAACAGTTCAAGGAAACACTTCAACCTCTCATCACAGGGCTTGAAGAATGCAAGGCTAAATGCGAAGTCAGTGCTGAGGACTGTATTCTTTAATGCAAACAATACAAATGATACAGGAAAAACAGGAAAAAAAGTATTTGATATTCCTCACTTCAGCAAGGCACAGAAATCAGAGACTGGTCCAAGGCGGTATTAAAGTCTCTGGGCTGTGCTTTTGGCTGTCAGACACCTCACTGTCTTACTCAGGGGGCATCTACGCTTGTGCAACCGCTCTTGCTCTTCCATCCGCTTGCCAGCTTTTCAAAGGAAAGGAATGGGAAGGCAAAGACAGCTTTTCAAAGTTTCACATGTGTTTGCCAAGCAGAGGTGGTGTTTTTTTGTGGGCTGGAGGAACATGGGCAGCCCCTCAGGCACTGTAGATGGCAGAAAAGGAGCAAGTCCTGGGCATCGGCATCGTCTCGAGCTGGGCACACAGTGAAGCAGCAGCTTTCTGCTGGGCTTTCCTTCTCACACAGCTCTATCATTCAGTCTTGTGGTGCTTTTGCAAGCCTTACGGGTTTTAGTTCAAGATGCAGAGGGTTACAGCAATAAAGCGCTGAGGCTGCTTGTGTCTGGCACACCACAGTGAGCCTCAGTTGTGGCAGAGAGACATACCTCCCTGGGCTAGCTAGAAGATGGGAAAAAGCAATGTTGGCTGTTGGTTTATCCGTTCCTGTAGAGTGAAGGGAGACTGAAGTTGCAGATCTTCTTATTTGTAGAACTTCTTTAAACTGAATGTCCTCTCTGAAAACATTTTTATGTTCACCTGCACCTACAGCTGTACCCGTGCTCCTGCAGACTCTCTGAGGTCCTTCTGAACTTCTTAAAATGTACCAGTGAAGGTAGAGTGTGGGGAAACAATGAATAAAAACCAGATCTGCTAGAGCCCTCCTCTGCACCACTCGCTCCTCCTTTTCTCTGCCTCTCCAACTGAGCTGCCAGGAAGGTAAGTGGATCTGTATTCTCTTCTCAATCACCTCCTTTCTCCAGCCTCTGCTTTCCAGGATGCGAAAGAAGGGCTTTACAAAACTGCTTGAAATAAAGAAATGAAGGAGCAATGAGACACAGACAAACACTTTGTGTATATTAGGTTACGTTTGCTTTTGTACTTCCCCAAATGGTGCATGTAGTACGTGCTTTTGTCATGCCTCTAAGGCAAAGAACAAAGGGATGGGGCTGAAAGAATTTTTCTATGTTCTTCCCAGAATAAAGTTTGTTTTTCCGTGTTTGACCTTCAACTCCCGGAAGACCTGAGTTTAACTGCTTTGATTTACTTCCATAATAAAGTGATCGATTAATGTTAAAGGCAGGCTTTATGAGGCCTGTCCTCAAATGGTCTCAGAGCCTGCCATGGTGAGGATGTTATACTGCCATACTCTGAAAAAGGTCACATGAAGGGAATCGAAGACAAGAAAAATGATGGTTTACACATCACAAAAGCTCTCAGTAGTACAGACAGGGAATGTGGAACATAATGTCTCTCAGGGCTTGGTGCAGATGGTATATAGTAAATATAGTCTGAACTGCCTCCCTAGGATTTATTATTGTTGCTGTTGTAGTTGTTTTGGGGTTTTACTTTTGGACAAAGCTATGCTCTCAGAGTGCGTGACACATGGACAGCCCTGGTTAAAATCTAGAAAACGGAGATTTCTGATTAGCTAATCTCAACATGCTGGTGTTAAAGAGCTTGCTCTCAGAAGCTAAGAGCTTTATTTCTTATGATTTTCTGTGCTTGGTTAAAAATCATAGTTCACTTTTGTTTCCTAGTTAGACTTCACTGCAGGCATTTTTCCTTAAAAGAGACACGCAAACTGAGCAAGCAAAATAAGAATCAATCCAAAAATTCAGCCTCTGTCCATACCTGTATGTCCTAAAGGAGAATCTATATGGTATCAAATGGAACAGGAAACTTCTCTGTGTTTTCCCTCCATATTTTTATGAGAAATTGTTTAATCTTGTTCTATTTGTGCCTTCTCTGGATTAAATTTCCTCTGTCAGGCATAGATATTTCTTATTTACCCAGATATAAAAGGCAAAACTGATTAATAAATTTCGAAGAAGCAGGAACCTGAGCTTCAGTTGTTTGTCTTAGGCTGGAGTAGGACTGGCCAGATAACTGTATCAAAATCGAGCTTTTGTGGGAAAGCACATTTTTCAGACCAAATCTCAGGCCGGATGCCTACACTTTCAACAGTACTCTGATTGGGAAGTCTTGTCAGGTGTTGGGTGAAATTTCAGACCTCAGCGGGGGGCAGAGAGGGAGGCAGAATGGAAAGCAGGCAAGCAAATGCGGTACTCCCTCAGGGCTTGGGAGCTGCAGGCTCAAAGCCTTGGTCTGTACCAGTTTGAGCAGGTATTTAAACCTTGGCTGCTTATCAGATCCTGTCCTCTTAACAGTCAAATTCTGGTCATCAAGGTCAGGCTGGGTTGAAGGACAGGACCCAGCCCCAGAGCTGGAAGGCTGGAAAGTGGATGAGCACACAGAGAAATCCCTCCTGAGCCAGCAGCTCCCCTGCCATTCTGTAGTACCCGTGTGGAAGGGAATGAGTGGGGGCACGGGTGAAGACGCACCCCCGCAGATGCCATCATCATCTCAATACAGAATGACCAGCATAGCTGTGATCAGCCTGGCTTTCCCTCTGGCTTGAACCAAAGTGGCTGCCCTGCAGGGCAGCTGCCCTGTGTCTGCTTTTTTAGTTTGTAGAAACAAAATAGTGAACGTAATGACAGTTTACAGTCCACATTGCAATCAGTGAAAACGAGGAAAATGCCACAGCACTTTCCTGGCCAGTTTCAAGCCCATCGGTGGTATTACCCATCAAATCAGCCTGTAAACACCTGATGCACGTAACTCAGGAGTGAGTCGTATTATGAAAATTGCCATTCAAGGACACAGTGACTGCTTCTGGTGTTCAAGGATGGGATACTGAGGCACCAAAATGCCATGGAGGGCATGTCTTTAGTGCCCTCTGCCTAGAAGCACATCATACTGAGGCAGACAATGTTGCCACCTTTGAAAAACAATTCCCCAAATGGCCACTTCAGGCACTTGGCTGCTGTGACTGTGCAAGCTGGTGATAAAACTTGTCATGGTAGAAGGAAAACAGCTGTGTAAGAAACTTATTATTTAGAGCTTATAACTAATAGGACTTTTCACGTGGCAGTAATGTGGTAAGACAGGATCTGGCAAAAGCATTTGTATTTCCAGTTTTGTGGTATCCTTGGAAGGGGAGAAAAGGGAGAGATCTAGGTACAAAGGCTCATCTCAACATACATGAAGTAAAACAGTCTGTGCAAGGCGTTGATTGATGTAGCCTGCTCTGAAAAATACTTGGCAAAAGACATATAATGAGTTTTTCAGATTTCTAGTATTTTCTTTTTATTATTTAGAGGGCAATCGGAATTTAAAGAAAAAAAATGAGCTCCCTTAACAACATTATAATCACGTATAAATAGGCAAATTACAATTAAAAAGATTGTAAAAAGAACCGATGGAGAAAGTCTTGTCACTTATTAAATCCATCCTTTGCCAGGACAGAGCTGCTGTGTATATTATACTAGCACTTCCGTTCAGTCAAGCTTTAGAGCTGACTTTAAATATTCTTTTTATATATAAGGTTTTCTTCTGCTTCCATCCCAGCCCTTTAGAGTTGCAACCACTTAATATTCTACTTGGCCCAGGGGAAGACATGAGCGTATTAAGGATACAAATACAAAACACATTTCTCTTTGCATTTAGTGTAACCTGACTAGACACTACAGTTGGCAGACACCAGATGGTTGATTGGAGTCTCTAGTCAGTCTCTGAAATTGCCGAAGCCTTAAGGACAAAACAGCACCAGGGAGATAGATTTGATATGATCATGAATCATTCTGGGACCACAGCAGATAACTTAAGATAGGAGTCATGCAGGTCACCTTCTCAAAGCTCCTTCTGGTACCACGTGCAAACAGAGACTGGAGAAGATTAATATTGGAGAGCAAATGATGATGGATCGCATGAGTGGGGTTGTAAGGTGTATTTGGGATTTACTGAACATCTTCACACAGTGTTTTGAGAGGATTGACAAGCAGAAGTGTATGGGCTTTTCAGAGTCAAAAAAGGCGAATCTTGTTGAGGTGGAATAGAAGGAAAATGAATGGTTTTGCTTCATTTAAATGATATTGCAAGTACTTCTAACAAACAAAGTATCAGATGGTTATTCAGGAATATAGAATGAGCAATATGAAAATGTCCCCATTTAAAACTAGGTGGTTATTATTAAAAAATCTTGAGCAGCTATTCAGATTATAAAATGAATTTCCTGCAGCTGTACTCACATCACTTTTTCCACTTTTCATAAATTCTTAACTGATATTTTTCTACACTCTGAAGTTTTCATGGAGACAAGCAAGTGTTAGGCTTGCATGCTCTAGATCCTTGTGAGTTTCCATTAGGAAACATGCTATTTGTGTAAGAAACAATTTGTACAAACAGAAGCAAAATGTTTCAAAAAACCTCAGCTAGAACTTAAAGAAGATCTCAATGGGTATTATATGACCCAGAAGAGGCACTGACTGCACCTTTTGTATCTAGAATTATACTCGCATACAATTATTTTGGGTCATTTAAACAAAAGGAAAATCACAATTATTTTACAAGCACTGCTAGGAAATCCATAGTAACAGATTTTGCTTATGTATGGTGCCTCAGACTTGGTTTTTAGATCTCAAAGCATTTTTATTTTTTTTTTTAAGAAGCTACTTGTTAGACACAAACCTGCTCTACTATATTCAATAGCACAATCTTCAAATTAAAAGTACAGCTGATGTTCTATACTTTGTCTGTACTACAACTAACTGAAATAATAGATGCTTTGGGTATACACTATGATTTGTTCTGTTTCGGTGGATAAATGAACTCTTAAATTAAGGAGATCATAAAATCATCACTGTTATAGAAATGAACATTAGAAGGAAAGTAGGCTTTGGGTGCCTTCATGTTTTGTTTTTCTTGAAGGGGTTTCCTATATTGGGGTGGATAAATTTTGGGAGCATTCTGTGGTAAGTATTTTGTACCTACTATGAATGTACTGTAGCTGGAATTTCCTTTGCTACCTCCTATTGTGTACATATTCAAGTAAAAAAATGTAGCTTTCACTCTCAGACTGTTGCCAACAATTTTCCTGTATTTTTTTTGCAAGAAGCATCTCCAGAAGTGGAGTACACCAGTCTTCCTAGAAGTCAGTAAAACTTTGTCTATGCCTTGTATTCTGAGCAGATTAACAGGGAAGCATGGCGGGTGTACCGGGCTGGCTACACACAGCAGCCGTTAGGTGTCTCTTCTAGTTCCATGCTGGCCCAGGTCAGAAACCACACACAGTGAAGCCGTTTGACTTGATGAAAGATACTGGAGGGAGCTGGTCACCAGCTGACGACTATTTGGACTGTCCCAACTCCAACATAACTTGATGATATGAGCCAAGAATAATGTCCTGTGTAAGTTAATATCTCCCCAAAATTTCAGCCAGTGTATAAGCTTAATACAAAAATATCCATGGTCCAACGGAAGAGTAACATGAAAGCAGGTTGTACCACTTACTGTAAATAAAAGGATGCTAACATACAACCTTATAATTGCTACTTGAGACTACTATATTTAAAAAGTTTCATCACCTTTTATGAAAGTACTGCATTATAAATGTAGAGAAAATATACCAGCGCTCTACTGAAATTCTTTACATGCTTTTAAATAACCTCTACTTTCCTAATCTATGCCCAACATGTACAGCTTTCCAAATGCTGCAAAATGGTGTCTGGCCCCTGAAGCTGGCAGGTGGAGTCCCGGCAATGGAATGAGAGAACCACCTCAAACTCCTTCTTATTAGCACCCACAAATAACGATCCTCAAGCCAAGCTGGTTGTGAGTTAGGCACAGACATTTCTGCCTTCAGATGTTGCAAGCCTTGTATTTCTATGTGAGATCTCTGTTGGAAAGGGCTCCCAAGAGAAGATTTGGGTGATATTTTGTGGAACAGCTTCCTGGCACTGAGATGTTAAATGAAGTGCCACTTATTTGCAGTCCACAGGGTTTTGACTGATTCTGTTTAAAAGATGATAAATGCCCAGCAGCGTCTGAGGAGAGCTCCTCTCAAATGTTCCAACCCTTATGGTGTTTATCGGTCCTACTGAAGGGATGCAACAAGTGAAGGGGAATTTCCTGACAATGAGAAAAACTTCCCCAAGCCATGTGCAATTTATTGGTCTAATTGAGTCAATTACAGCCATGTAACTCATTGTCCCAAAATTACAAACTGGCTTTCGTTACTTCCACTGAGCGGTTGGACCCATCCTTAAGTTTCAATCAAGTTTTTCTTGTGCTAGTGATAGTTTAGTGATTGCAGAGTAGAAAGTAGGAGAATTTCTTTAATTACTTTTATGTACCTCAGTATCTTGGATTCTATCTATGTAGAGTTGAACATGTTTCTTGTAAAGTGTGCAAATATGTGTCTTTTCGCAGTTACTCTTTGACATTTTCAAAGATAGTTCCCTCTTCCCATAGCTAACTTGACAGTCAATCAAGCAGAGTAACAAAGAGAAAAAGACAGAGGATCAGGGAATGAAGACAGAAAAGGAATCTAGGTAAAAATAAGAAATCTGAAGAAAAAATGGAGAGGGATGAAACAGGAAAACCTCTTGGAATAAATTAATAGACTGTTTTTAAAAAAGAGTGTTTTGCACCAGCTCTACTGCTCTTTCCCATCACCATTTATCTCCAGATCTTTTCTTCTATTGCTGTCTCTCTGACATGCAGATATTCTAGCTTTTTGGCCTGTAGACTTCACTTGCCTTATTCTAATGCATACTAATTTGTAGAAGGAGTTTAAGATGTACTTGTGCATGTTCACCACACAAAACATGGCTAAAACAAGCCACAGTGTGACAATTTTCACGAAGCACAAGAAACCTTCAGGAATTTGCTGATCTTTCCCTTGGCTCCCCCATGGAGACTTTGCCATGGTTACTCGCTGCTTGCAGGTGTCACCAGGCTTCCTTGCTCTGCAGTCTCACTGAAGTCAAGGAGATCTGAATCCAAGAGCAGAAGTTGGCCTTTACGATTCACTTCCATACAGCATATGTTACTATATTGTATACCAAGAAATGTAACCGAGAAGAACTGTGGTATTTACAGTATGCTAAAATTTAACTATTGCTGTAGCCTTCTGAAGCCTGTGAGCCACATCCCAAGGACTTTACCCATGTTGTATTTAATCTTGTGTGAGGTAGGACTCCTATTGCTGAGGGACAAATGATGCAGTATGAAAAAGGATTCAGGATCAGGCTCTGTGCCCATTACCAAAGTGAGATAGTCCAGTGGTGACTAATTCCTTTAATGAGTAGGGCAGGAGAGGTAACATTGAGTAGAGTGAGGGATACTGATCTATTTCTTAAATTATTATTTTTGGTAGCAATGTCATAGGATAGAATGTTATTTTAAGAGACATTTAGCAAGTAGCAATGAGTTTTCTTTCTGACACCAGAGGGATGAATTTGAAGGTGATACAGTGCATATGATGGGCTACTGCAAAAGTATGTGGGTCTGGGACACTAAAAATGGTGCTGCTTGTAAAATCAGTAATGCAAAGAACAACTTAGAGCACACTTGCTGAATTTTAAAGAACTGTAATATACTGTTTGGTCAAGTGTCTCCATCATTTCTCAGCCTGATTATTCCTTCCTTTATGAGGTCCTAAAATAGTGAGGTAATTTTCATCATACCGAAGAGGTGTGAGAGTCTGCTCACAGTCTGGTTGTGTGTACGTCTCTGTATTTGCAGGTGAGTGATACTACATGTCCATGTCCATACATCCCTCTGCCTGTAATGAAATTTTGCTGTGGCAGTATTAGAACAGATTGCTGGCACTATGGCAGCAAGGATACTGTTGGGAGTAACTTGGCAACACTTGTAGGTGTTGTGACGCTGGCTTTTTGCTCAAGGACAAGGATAGGGAAGGGGATGCTGGATACAAACCAGTGAGAGAAATAATGTCAGAAAAGTTCAGAAGATGAAAGCAGTGACAGTAAATAAGTCTGAAATTATTTTAGGTTTACATACTTTAAGTCCTCAGTGACTGAAAACACAGCCAAGAGTTGCTTCAGCAATATTCCTTCATAAATCTGCATAATAATCTCTCAGAGGGGCTTTGGTGAAATTACAAGTATTCATTTACTAAATTGGGTTCAGTGCCTGTATCATACGCTGTATGAATATTCAGTGCCATGAATTCATCCAAACTATATTGAAGGTAGCATGGTCCGCAAACTATCTCAGATGATAATTTGACGGTAGGCATGGGCAGAAAAGACTTTCCTTTAAAAATAAAAAACCAGCCTCCACTAGAATGCAGTAAAGAAATACTTAGCAGCTATGTCCCTAAGAATGGCAGTGATGCAAGCATGAAATTTTTTCGTGTGGAATTTCTGACCTTTATAGCACTGAATTCAGCAACAAATATTTTCTTTCTAGAAAGGGATCACAAACATAATGCAAAGGATTTATGGGTGATTTACGAAATGATACAAAGATAACTGCTAGCCGGATGCAAGACAGCTGTTGGACAGGGAGGGTAATAATAGAAACACTGAATATAAAACAGTGACCTTCATACAAAGCAATGACTGGTCTTAGGTGACTGAGAAAACTTTCCAGAGAGTCAAAGATTGTACCGTAAGATGCAATAAACTGTAATCCTGCATAATTCTCCACTGTTTTTTACATTGTGAATCAAATATATGGAAAAAACCCCACAAACTACTTAAAGAAAATCTGCGATAGTGAGCGTCTGCATTATACAACATTACTCATTTGAGTAAGAAATGGATTTCATACAGGTTAGCCATACTCTGAGTATTTGTCCATCACCACTGTATTCACTCTTGGTCTGGTCTTGTTTGAGTAACCCAAGCCATCAGTCTTTTCCCTCCAAGGTTGCTGTTTGGAACATAAGATGTTGAAGTAGTTCTACAAAAAATAAAAGAAGTAACTCACAAGCTGGAGATTCAGAAGCTGTCTGTGGTGAATTGAGAGATACCCAAGAAGTCACTCATGCTACACAGGAGAAGGTGATGCACTTCAAAGGCAAATGTTCAGTGGGTGGTTTCTGTGGACCAAATGGCAGCAAGTGAAATGCAGAGCAGAATGAGAACTATGAGAAACTCTTCCAATGGATAGTTATTCGACTTCTTATGTCAAATGGTATGGGAGTTTCAGCCTGTTTTTACAGAAGGCATAATTCCCTGAGGCAGTATTTCTGCCAGTGGCCATTGCAGACAGACCAGCAGATTGTCTGTCTTGTTATTTCTTTCCCCTGCTTTGGGTTCTTCCTAATCTTGCATGGGATTTTTTTATTCTTTATTTCTATTTTACCCGATGTTTAAAGAGAGATGAATTCAAGGTTCAGTTCACAAATCTCCAGAACTTCTAAGGATTGTTCTTGGGTTCTTTGTAAGGTAAATTCTGTGATTTTTGCTCAAACTGCGCCTCTGCCCCTTTGCATTTCTTCTGGTTATTCTCAGCTCTCATTCATGACGTGATCTGTTTCTTCACCAAGGGTCCAATATTGAGACCAAATGGAGAGGTGTTTAGGGGAGCTTGCACTTCATTATTACAGAGCATTTAATCTTTATATCACTTGCACTGTGGGTGAATGAAAGGCCTGAGATGTCATGACTGCCAGTTCTGGCACCTTTTTTAGCAATAAATTAATTTGTTTAAAGTCAAGGTATAGTGTTCACTTTCATATATTTCCTTATCTTTCTTACGCTAGCATACCACAATGAGGGCTGCAAAATTCAAGTTGATAAAAAGTGAGGAAGTTGGTCCAATTAAAAAGAAAGAAATGCACATAATGGCACCAAGACATTGTATGGTCATAAGGGAATTTGTGAATCATGCAAGGAAATTAATTTCTGAGGGGTCTGGGAAGAGTTCCAGGAATGAGTGGCAAGAGGAGCTGGGAAGCGGGATCAGTCCAGGGTCGTGATTCAGCACTCTTCAGTGGGATAGCAGGGTACAGAGCTTGGTGCATTTGTTTTTCTGCTGTTCCTAGGTGAAATGGCAAACACTGATCTGTATGTCTGCTATGTAAAAAGTGGGGTTCATCAACCTTCCAGATTGAACAAAAAAAAGCCCCCCAAACAGACAAATAGTCACTAGGGGGAAACATTCATTAGAAAGAAAACTTGCATGGATGATTGTAAGAAAAATCATCCCTTCAGTTTTGATCTCGAAGTGATGTTGATAGCATTGTGCTCATCTGTCATCACACAAGGTCAGGAGAGTCCTTTGAATTCAGGTTGTTTATAAAGCAGCTAAACAGCTGCTTCCAGCTGGAAAATTCAGTATCTGGGAGCTGTTTCAAAGAGGGACAAATCTGTGAGTCCAGAGCCTCTTTGCCAGATCCTCAATCACCATGTGCTACCTTCAGGCTCTTCCCTTCTCTCTTCTCCCTCTCTCTGTTTATTTTTAATGGTTTGGTAAAGATAGGCAGTGACTTTAAAAAGCAATAAAGGAAACTGATGGTAAATGTACTTCTTCTCTAGAATTTTTTTTGTTTTAGCTACAGTTTGAAAATATTTCAGGTTTTTAGGTTCTTTCATGTGAACATCCTCCAGCTAAGGCTAAATCACTTTCTTCGTGGTTATGTTTGCCAGTTTAGTAATCAGAGAAACTTGACCAACAGTTCCTTTGCATTGGTTCCTCTGCATTCATATATAAATTCATGGTCTTTTGTCAAAGCAGCTTATGCCATATCATCATAAGGTATAAAACATGTTCTTATATTCAACAAATAGAAAGCATAATAATCATTTAGAGTCTACATTGTGACATTACTCTGTTGCTTAGCGAGGGCATTGATTATGCCTTAGAGAAGTTTGAGGAACAGCTTTCTTTAGTCTCAAATTTGCGACAGTTCCCCTTTGAGTTGGCAGTACATTAATGGAAATGGAAACTTGCCTCATTCTAAATGTCAGAATAATAGTGCACCGAAAACAATTCAGTCATGTCTTTCAAACCACGCACATATGGTTCAGCACCAAATGTCACTATTCTTCCCCACTTCCTTTCCATTTGTCACTATCTCTGTTGATTATCATTGTTTGGGTTAAAACTTTCATGAAGGTTCAGCACAAAGCTCACCTTGTCAGTAACTAGATATATTCATGGCATATTCTATACTTGGTATATGCCTAATATAGTCTTCCCAAATGCAATGGATTGGAGATGCTGCACAGTATTATTGCTTATATACTCCAGAAAAGTTTAATCTGACTCTTCCTTATTTTTGAGAATTTCTTTCCATCTACCTTGCTGACTTTAGGAAAAGTTACACCAGCAATATCAAGTGGAATGGAAGGAATTATACTGTTAAATTTCTCTTGCCAAATACAGAAAATTTGTAAAAAACTAGAAAGTACTCAGCCGTAAGATCAGGTTTTTGGAAATGTTTTTCATTTTCATGAATGCTAAGATTTTGAACATCATAATAACTTTTTCTTAAAAGTGTACCTTCTGGTGTCTCCCCTTTCCTAAAATAATGACCTTTTATGGCTTAAAATGGTAACTCATGTTGTTGTTATTTTACCTGTGGTGATACTGTTTATATGCTGGTGGTCATCCAATCTTTCAGATAGATAAATTTCCTGCCCTAAACTTTTCAGTCCTGTGGCAGGTGTAAAGCAACAGCTGAGAGGCAAAAGGTGTGGGAATGGAGAAAGCAGAGTTATAAACATGGCATGCAAAAACTATCTTAAGAGATTGGTAAGTCTTCAAAAATCAAGTATTCCAGAGTTGCAAAATGACCCAAATATGCAGCCTGTGACCACATAATTGCATGTTATTTTCCCTTTTACTTCCCAGAGGATGTTTGCCTCATTCAGTGACAGAATGGGTGATATTCACTTAATGATTTTTCTGTGTCAAAGTACTGTAACTTGTAAGAATAAATGCCTCAATGAAGTTGTTTTTAGTTGGGGAAAATTTATTTTTTTTGTCTTCTGTCCTCTTTCTGAGAAACAAATAAACTAAATAAATTCAACTGGAAACCCATATCTGGCTTCAGAAATTTCTAACTGATTGATGCTTCATCAACTGCTAAGGAAGAGAAAATGATATTGTACAATAGAAAATGTAATTCTTTGTCCCAAATGTTAACCACTATGCCATTGCCCTATGCTTTACATAGACTTGTTTAACAAAGGCTGTAAGTCTAAGCTCAAAACTGGTCTTTTTTGAGTATCAGACACTTTGTTCTAAACTTCTGCTGGGAGATTTCAGTTTTGTTTTCACTTTCACCCAGATCTTCTCTTCTTGGTCCAAAACATGGCCTGAAAGAATGGCAATGAGAGGTATACAAGCAATTTGAGAAGAAAACTCAGAAATTTCTTCATTTTCTACCCTTACTCATGCATATGAGGATTTTAAAATTTTATGCATACCAGTAGCACATGATAAACCTTTCAACTGATAAGGAAAATGACAGACTGGAAGTGAGGTG